>NW_007225824.1:325985-326476 GCF_000164805.1 Carlito syrichta
GCTATAAGGATTAGATAACACGTGAGTAAGCACTCGAAATAAATACCACATAAACGAGTCTAGAAGACTCATTCATCAGTATGACCCAGTGTCTCTGACCTCTCCCTTCCCCTAAAGCTGAAGCAGGACTCCTTCAAGGCCCGCACGGGCAGGCTGGTCCCATGAAAGACAAGTGGCCTAAAGAGCGGGACCCTTCCTTCGAACTTGCGAACGCATCGGAGCACGAGCTCCAGGTCTGCTGAGAAGGGGATCGGAGGTCTCCCACAAGCACAGCGGAGGCGAGGCCTGGCCTGAGGCTTCCAGGGACGCGCCGGCTCCCCTTCCAGCCTCCTTTCGGACAACCCTGCTCATTCAGCGGCCCCTGATCCGCAAAGAATGGGCTCCCCAGAGCCTGCCGCTTTCCTTACAGGCCACCGCTAATGCCCTGTGACAGGCCCTCGGCCCGCCCTGCCGGGGGCGCCCGGCCATCGCGCTGCGGTCCGTCCCTCGGG
>NW_007225824.1:326898-337078 GCF_000164805.1 Carlito syrichta
CCGACCTGTGCGGGGAGAAGAAACGGAGCGGCGCCCGAGGAGCCCTCGCTGCCCCGGGCTGGGAGCAAGCGGGTGGGAACAGATTGCCCTTCCTTTCTGCCGGGAACTGGAGAGAGCCCCCCAAACACCTCCTCTCCCCCCCCCGTCCCCGCCACTTTAAGCCGCCCAGCCCGCCACGGGCTTGGGCCCTGCGTCTTCCCTTGGGTTTGAAGGCGGAGGCACAAAGGGCTGTCCGAGGTTCTCAGACTGCGGTAAGTCTGTTCCAGGGCACTCAGGTATGGAGCATTCCTGCGAGCCAGGTCAGCCTGCTGTGGACAGCTCTACTTTTCCCCAAAGCTCTTTCCACTCTCTTTGGGGGTCACGCAGCCTGTCCACAATCCCGACTTCGGACAGGCTCTGGGCTGGGTTGGAAAACCAGCAGCAGCCACGCTGACGGGTAAGCAGATCAGGGTTGTCACCCCGTATTGTAGAAGGAAGCATAGTAATGCCAGGTTCTGCTTCACGACTTACACATGTTTCTCAAGCCTCACAAAAGCCCTGTAAGGGAGGAATTATTTTATCTGTTTTATAGGAAGGAAGCTGAGGCTGAGCCCGTACCCCTCCTGATTGGCTCAAGGTCATACACTGCCTTAATTTGAACCTCGATCTGCTTCTTCCAGAGCCTATGCAGCTTAATCACTTTAGAATAAGTAGGAAACTGGGGCCCGGGGAAGTTAAGCAATGTGGCCACTCACTCAGGCTAGTTGGTGCTGGGACAGGAACAGAACTCCACTGCCCTCTGTGTACCTGGTGTCTCCTGTGTGCCTGGTACTGTGTGTGCCTAGTGGTGTGCTGTAGGAATGCTGCTGCTTCTGCCTGTAATCTCTTCCTAATTCTGTTAAGAAACAAAGCCAAAAAGCATATCTTGTCCTTAAAGCCTATAGGAGATTATCCCCCTTCCAGCAGTCCTCCGTGTTAGGGGCAGAGGCAGCGATCACTTACAAAGCAGCTTGCTGGGGCCCAGGCAAGCTCTGACTTGAGAGGCAGGATCCCTGATTTTTTAGCTGAGCTCTGCCATCAAACTGTGTGACCTTGAAGGGTGTACCACTAGGAGTTCCCTACAGGAGTTCCCTGTAATACCACTTAATACCTCTCATGGGACTTGGCAAATAATTGCAAGGAGAGGCATTATACATGTTAGTTCAATATAGCAAACCTTTGTTAAGGGTCCACCCTGTGCCGGAGAGATGTCTGTAAACTACTCTCCCCTCGAGGGTAGGAAACAGCCATGGTTTGTATTTATCTTTGTATCTCACCTTATAAGGTGCATTTACAAATCTCTAGTGAATGAATGAACATGTATGCCTGCCTTACGCTTGGAGAAATATGCAGAAACGTGTTCGAGGCTGACTCATATAAGCTCAGAATAGAAACAGAAACAGAACTTGGAGAGCAAACCATTGAGCCGTCCTGGGGAAAGGCTTCTTGGGGCAGAAAGACCTTGAGCAACCCCTTGAAGATTGATTTGCATTTTAGGAGAGAGGCAGGATATTTCTGTGACAGAAGTGGGGTGAGCCCAAGACATCTGTCAGACCTGAGGTTGTGTGCTGCCTATAGGGAAGAAAGAGATGAATGGGTAGGGTGGGCCCGGATTGTGGAGAGAGGGCCCTCCCAGCCAGCCAGGCAGACAAAAGAGTCACTATTAGTGTGGGTGGCCAGAGTAAATTATAGCCGATTCTGGGCTAGAAATATGACCGTCTGCTCCAGAAAGGGAGGAACATTCCTCTTCAGCTTAATGCCAAGAGCTATAGTAGGAGTCTGGTTAAATGGGACCCAGGACTCTGCCCCGCGGACCAGGGAGACAGCAGAGGAAAACCGGAGACTCATCAGAAGGTGTTCAGAAGAACTTGGTTGAAAAACTGTTCGGCTAAGCTCAGGTTGTGTTTAAAAACTCCAGTGCACAGAAAGAGATGATCCCCCTTCAGACAGTCTTCCGTGTTAGGGGCAGAGGCAGCAAACTTGCAAAGCGGCTTGGTGGCGCCCAGACAAGCTCTGGCTTGAGAGGCAGGAGCCCTGATTTTTTTAGCCTGAGCTCTGCCACCAAACTGTGACCTTGAGGGGTGTAAGTAACCTCCTCTCTGAATATTAGGGTCACTGCTTCTATAGAGACCTTTCACATGACAATAATAATGTATTTCTTAGAGAAATAGTCATCTGGTCGTTATCAAAAGTAGCTTGATATTTAAGTTTTTAAAAGTTGATCCAGACTGCAGGCCAGATATGGAAGTTTTCTCAGCTCTTTGCGTCTACTGAGCACTGGAAGAATTGAGGGTGGGAGGAGGGGACTTAATATATTCAGTGTTTCCCTCTCACCCTTTTCTTCTGGGAGGTGGTGATTATAAATGGTTGAGACACAGGCTCTGGAATAGACTGACTTGAGCTCAAATTCAGCCCCGCTACTGCCTTGAGAATGAGATCCCTCTGAACCTCAGTATCTTCATCTATAAGATGGAAGTAATACGAACTACCTCACCAGGTTACAAGGATTATGTGAGAGGTACCATATGATACTGGGCACCTAGCAAGGCTCAGTGAGTAAAGGGTAGTTAAAATAAGTTGCAGAGTCACTAAGGAAAGGTATAGCTTCACAGAGCTTCTGTGTCCAGATTTCAACGATTTTCTTTCATCCTTATTTCTTGGAGCTCCCAAGACCGTGTGTGGCTTGCAAACCACAGGCTACGATGTATTTAAGTTAAAAAAGCAGGCAGTGTTTTTCTCTGAAAAGTATGGCTCCACTGTGGTGTCCGGATACACCCAGAGGAAGAGACTGACTGGTGAGCAGTCCTGGGCAGGAAGGACCCACGGGTCTTCTTGGAGATTTCTATTCTACCACATTTTTTGAGTCAGCACAGCACGCATTTGGGGGAGTTTCCTTTCTCTTTTTCCTCCCGATTTTGTCCCTTCTGTCCCTTTTCCTTTTCTTCCTCCCTAAAGTGTGTTGGATGGTCAGGAATGTGGGTGAGAAGGGGAGGAGCAAGAGACGTCTCGTCCTTGCATCCAACTTGTATAAAATGCCTCTGAACACCCTGGAACTGCATGGACCATAAATTACAAGGTCGAGTTTTGTATACCCACAGCCCTCTTGGCTCCCTGCATGTGGGCTGGAATACCTAAATAGAAAGCCCCCATTACTGTTGATTGCCTCTTTTCTGTTCCAGGTTAACAAGGCCCCTAGAGGCCTGAACCTGCATGCTCTGCAAACTGAGTATGGGAAGGGGGCCTTCTAGGATCATTTTGATACTGCTTTAAAAGGAAACACCTTTCCACTTGGTTTTACAGTCCTAAGATGTGCTCAGCAGCATCCCTGGCCTTCTGAGATGTATGTGAGAGATGAGTAAGACCCAGGATGGCATGAGGAATAAGAGGTAAGAAAGGCCTGATGTTCATATTACCTCTACATGTTGGTGTCACTTTATTAAATTGGGTGATACGAGCCAGTCTTTCAACTCCTTTAAACTGTGGCTAACACATCCATGTGCTAGGGTGGTATCAGGCGATAATGCCCATGAAAGTATTTTGAAAACTACAGGGTACTAAACAGTTGTTTACTTATATTCCTCCCTTTGGGGCACAGTGTGGTGTTACACACAAGGCTAAGTCTCAACAATAGTGATCATGATTGTGATGAGCACAAAGTGAAGTCTCAATATAGTATTATAATTAACAACTAACTTTTGTGGGGTCTTTTCTATGTGTGGACACTATACTAAGTGCATAGATTATCTTTTATGCTTCACAACAACCTCGTGAAGGACTTACTCGTCTTTCCATTCTACAGACAAAAAAACAGAAGCACAGGGCAGTTAAGGAACCTGCCCTAGGTCCCACAGCTAATATGTGATAGAGCCAGATTTGAACCCAGTTTGACTGACTCCAGATCCCAGGCTGTTGGCCACTGTTTAGCTGCTTATAATCCTAGCAGGCCCAGCCAGTGCTGACAGGATAAATGATGATCTCTGGGTGGCTGAGGGCAGAGAAATCTTCACACCCAGAGATGGAATGGAAATCAAGCAGCTCAGTCCAAGGTGCTTTGTCAGCAGTTGCTGAAGCTCACTCATTCTCAAGTGAATGAATAAGACAGAATTTCACAACGAGTTAGACAGAATTTCACTCACCGCCAAAATTTCATGGGCTCCTGGTCAAAGTGACCTGAGACAGCCTCCTGCTGGCATAACTAATGTTATGTTGGGTAGTCTGGAAGGGGAGTAGCCCTCAGTCTTCCCCTTGAAGGAACAGCACTTTCATGTGCACAAGTTTCATTCCTATGGAGAAGAGGTTTCTTATTAAGCCTGGGCGGGAGCCGTCCGTGTTACCTTTGATGGTCAAGGGTAAAGCCCTTGCAGCATGAGAGGTTGGTTGGAACCCAAGGCGAAGGCAGCCAAGTCCGGGGCTTCTGTGAGCTTTGCTTTGTTATGGGGTTATAAGTTCTAGAATCAGAGGAAACTGGTTCACATCTTGTCTCTTGCCACTTAGGTGAACTTGGGCAAAAGCGTTCACTTTAGTGAGCCCCACTTGTTATGGAAGATAACCAGAGAAGGTACCTCTTAGCGTCAATGTGAGCATGAAACTGATTTTCTCTCCACATCTGCTCAGTCTTCCACCTCCCAGCACATGAACAGCTCCATCTATCCAGCTCATCCGGAACCATCCTGGACTTGTCTCTTTCTCTCCCCCCTACCGCACATCCAAGGAGACAGTTTAGCAAATCTTGTTGGCTTTACCTTTAAGATATGTCTACCATCTCCCACTTCTCACTCCCTCCACCACTACCCCACTGATGTAAGCCACTAGCAGTTCACACGTGGCTTATTGGACTGACCTCCAGACCAAGCCTCCCTGCTCAGTACTTTTTGCCCTGCCATCTGGTTTCAGCCCAGAAGCAACTCCGTAAGTCCGATCCTGTCACACCTCTTTCCAAAACCCTCCAGTGACTAAGTCAGTGAGAATAAAAACCAGAATTGTATGATGGCCTCCCTACAGGTTCCCGTGTTCGGCCCCCTGCACACCTCTCTGATCTCACTGCATCACTCCTCCCTTGATCACAGCCATCCAGTCACACCAGTCTCCTTTTTGCTCTTCCTATGCCAGGTGTGTTGCTACCCGGAGGGCCTTTGTGCTTTTGTTCTGTGTTTCCGACGTACTTTTCCCCTGGGTATCTGCATGGGATCTCCTTCACTTGCTCAGTTCAGATGTTATTTCCGGGTGAGCACCTCCTTGACCACTCTATTTATGACAGCTGCCCAAACCTAACTGTCCTTTCCCTGCTTTATTTTTCACTATCCTTTCTCGGCTTTATTTTTCTCTCCATAGGATATATTTCTTGCTTGATTATTGTTGTCTGTCTCTTTTCACTAAACTAATTCCATGAGTGGGAATTTTATTTCGCTCACTGCTGTATCCTCAGTGCCTGACATACAGCCAAACAGTGTCTGACATATAGTAGGAGCTCAGTAAATGTTATGGACATCACATCATTGAGATCCCTCTACATAGGGCCTTTCCTCTCATAAGGCAACTGCAAGGGAAGACAGTGGAGGGGTGAACCCAGTGAGGAATGACCTCTGAGAGCCTCAATATGATAATGGAAATAGTGATAATGAGGATGGTGGTGGTGGAGGTGATGGGATGATAAGATAGTGATGATGGTGACAATGTCAGCTACAATGACACTGAGAAGATGGTCACTAACACTGTTGTAGGGAACTGCAGTGACACATGCCCTTGTGGTCTTTTAACACTTACTGATCTCCTGCTGTGTGCCTGGCACCATGTAGGTCGCTTTCCACACATCACCTCCTCTTGTCCTCAGTGAATCTTTGATGTGGGGACTACAGTAGTACTGACCCAGCTTACTGATGAAGGTGGGCAACTTATCCAAGTTGACCCAGCTTGAGAACGCTGGGAGATAGAACCCAGGCAGTTGATGCCGAAGCTAACACTCTCAACTAGCACACGAACAGATAACAGGTAAGAACAAAATGTCTAGTATGGCGAAGTGACTGACCCAAAGTCATTCAGCCTTCACATAAAATCCAGATTCTAAAGAAGTATCATGAATCTCAAGCTGGGGAGGGGAGGGAAGGGCAGGGTCATATCTCAGTCTGACAGTGGTAATTCGTCTCCGCAATGGCTGCTTCTCACCATGCAGCATATTGATGGACATGTTTCATCCCTTAGGTGGGTAGCAGGCAGAAAAGAAAAATTATGAGAACCACTGCCTTAGCATGATATTAAAAAACAAAAAATCCTAACCTGGCTCCTGCTTCCCCCTCTAGCCTCATTTCTCTCTCCAGTTCTTTCTTGCTATTATATGTTTAGCCAGACTGAACTTTCCTGCAGTTGCCCTAGTTTGCCATAGTCTCTTAGGAACTCAGCTTCCTTGATCATTTTCCTACCTTCACCCCCAGTCTGGGTAAGTTATCCCTCCCTGGTACCCTCCCAGCTCCCAGATGGACCATAGCACTTAACACAGTGTATTGTAGTTTTTTGTTTGCTTACTGTCATTCACACTAGAATTTTCAGGGCACACACTGATCTGCTTCTTTTTTATTCTCAGTACCAGCCAGTTTGCCTGGATTGTAGGAGACACTCAATATGGGATGGGTGGATGGATGGTATATTTATTTGCTAAAGCTTCCATAGCAAAATACCACAGGCTGAGTGGCTTAAACAACAGAAATTTATTTTCTCACTGTTCTGGAGGCTGGAAGTCCAAAGTATCAGCAGGTTTGGTTTCTCCTGAGGCCTCTCTCCTTGGCTTCCATGGTCACCTTCTCTCTCTCTTTTCACATGGTCTTTCCTCTGTGCATATGCAACCCCCGTGTCTCTCTTTGTGTCCAAATTTCCTCTTATTAAAAGGACACCACCAAGGTGAGGGGATTGCCTGAGCCCACAAGTTCGAGAACAGCCTGGACAACTTGGTGAGACCTCATCTCTACAGTAAATCAAAAAATTAGCTGGGAATGGTAACACACGCCTGTAGCTCCAGCTGCTTGGAAGGCTGAGGCGGAAGGATTGCCTGAGCCCAGCAGGTCGACATTGAGGTGGCTGTGAACATGCCACTGGACTCCAGCCTGGGCAATGGAGTGAGACTCCAACTCAAAAAAAAAAAAAAAAAAAAGGACACCAGTCAGATTGGATTATTGTCCATACTGAAGTCCTCATTTTAATGTACTTCCTTAAAGACCCTGCTGTCAAATACACAATATGAGGCACTAGAGGGCTTCGACATTTGAAATTGGGGTATACAATTCAGCCCATGATGGATGGATGGATGGATGGATGGATGGATGGATGGATGGATGGATGGATGGATGGATATGGCAGTATATGACTTAGAATGCTAGGTTTCTGATTCTCAGCATCCTGCATTGTCAGGGTACTCACTCTTCAGGTAGAGGGAATGTTGAAAAAAATCTCAAAGCTTTGAAAGTTTAAAAGTGTGTATCATATGTGAATGCAACATTTTGTGATAGATTCAGATAACACATTATAAATATATATTGCTAATTTAACAACAACAACAAAAATATAGAAAATGTGCATGGACATGATGGACTCCTAAGTGAATGGAATGAAGAAGTAGCTGTAAAAACCCTGCTCCCTGGAGACCATTTTCATCCCACCCCTGCCTTGCTTTAGGGTCTGCCCTGTCTCCTTATTAACAACAAACGACAATGCCTGAGAATGTGTGTGATAATTAGGGTTGAGGTTAGGGGTGTGGGATCCTCCCCACCCACCTGGGATTCCTCTCAACCTACCACACCCTGCCCTACAACCTCCTGCAAGCCTTTGTTCAAGCTCTTCTTCCCAGACCTCCAACCTGGAAGACCCAACTGCTTCCTTTAGAAAATTCTAGTCCCTGACCACCTCCCCCACCACTAGCCCTCCATCATTTGGGTTCCTCACCATGAGAAAGAGTGGTCAGGATATAAACTGAGTCTGATGTTATCTTGAAGACTTCCTATATGTGTGGCTCTGAGAAGTTCTCTAAGTTCTTTAGGCCTCACTTCCCTCACTGATAAAGCAGGATGAATATATCACAGGATTCATGGGAAGTATCCAATAAGAAAAGGCCATTAAAACTGCAAGTGAAATCAGCCAGGCGTGGTAGTGCATGTCTGTAATTCCGGCTACTTGGAAGGCTGAGGAGGAAGGATTGCCAGAGCCCAGCAGGTCGAGGTTGCAGTGGCCGGGAGCGGCCACTGCACTCCAGTCTGGGCGACAGAGTGAGACTCCAACTCAAAAAAAAAAAAAAAACTGCAAGTGAGCCGGGCTCGGTGGCTCAGCCTGTAATCCCACGCCTTGGGAGCCTGAGGTGAGTGGATTGCCTGAGCCCGCGGGTTCGAGACACGCCTGGGCAAATTGGTGAGACCTCATCTCTACAATAAATCAAAAAATTAGCCGGGTGTGGTAGCGCGCACCTGTCGTTCCAGCTACTTGGAAGGCTGATACGGAAGGATCACTGGAGCCCAGCAGGTTGAGGCTGCGGTGGCCAGGAGCAGCCACTGCACTCCAGTCTGGGTGACAAGAGTGAGACTCCAACTCAAAAAAAAAAAAAAACCTGCAAGTGACATATATATGCAAGTGACATAGCATCAGTGTGTGAATAAGTAAGCCCAGTCCCTCTGTCATTCAGAGCCTATCTGGATATATTCAGCTATAGGAAAAGCAGAAGTATCATCTGTAGACTATGAATAATGGTATCTATGTCCTAGGGTTGTGGAAAGGTTTCAGTGAAATGATATCAGTGAAGCGCCCAGCATGTTCTATTTGCTGTGGAGATTACTGTGTAATTAGTTCGCTACCTTGTCTCTACCAGGCCACAGGTCCCTAGAAGGCATAACCTCATCTGCCTTGTCCACTGCACTATCCTGATGCTTATTGTTGGGCGGGGTCCATAACTGACACTAAGAAAGAATTTCTTTCGGTTGGTTCATTGAACAAGTGTGAACATCAGACTCCAGCAAAGGGGCTCCGGAGTGAATCGAGCAAAGTCCCTGCTTTCGTGGAGCTCTCAGGTAAGCAAGAGAGACCAGATGATAGCACATTTGTTAAACACAGCATGCCAGACACAGGACAGTCGTGCTAAGTGCTATAGGTGATCAGGAAGACCCCACTGAGAAGGTGACATTTGAGGAAAAACCTGAAGGAAATGAGGGAGGCAGCCAAGCAAATATCTGAAAGAAGAGCCTTCTAGGCGGGAAAAAAAGGGCAAATGCAAAGACCCTGAGTGCATCTGAGGACCAGAAAGAAGGCTAGTATAGCTGGTGCCAATGAGCAGTTTATTCAATGAGTATTTGTGGAGCCCCTGCTATTTACTGAATGAACAAATAAACAAGCACAAGGCCTGGCACATAATCAGCTCTCGGCACTAGTGTCTGTTGTTATCATCAATGTTGTCACCTATTATCTCTGCATCTCCCACCACCGCTGCCATCCCCCAGGACCTGGCGCAAGACCCACCGTCAGTAAATGCTCAGTGAACTGAATCTCACTGTCCTGTGTAGGCTGGTGTTCCTAACCACTAATACCTGGTTATCCCTTGACATTTGACTACATTGGCGATTTAACTATTTCCTTGCATTGGCCTTTTGCTCTGACAATTATTAGGTCTTAAAGGGATATCAGAATTGTAAATAAATGCAGGATTATATTTCTTTGGTTGAATTCCTCCACCTTCAAGATGATAGAGTCTAGGCATTTGGATTCTGACTTCTGATTAGTTTCTTGGGCCACTTCATTTTACAGGTCCATGCCCACCAAGGGCCCCTTAAGGGGAGGGCAAGCATGTAGGCCTGGCATCCTCACTGGCTCTAGAACACCACCCGGGACCCTGCAGCCAGAGCTAGGAGGCTGTTGTTTGAAACTCAAATTAGCCTCTGAAAGTTTTCTGCCTAGAAGAGGGATGAGAGTGAGAGAAACTTTCAACCACAGTGATCCTCACAGGAACTCAGGAGATTTGTCCAGTACAGCAAGTCCTCATCATCCACAAGTTCCTGGACTGCATCTTTAAGCCAAATGACATAGAACAAAACCAATTTTCCCATAGGCTGATTCATGTAAACAATAAATTTTTTTTTTTTTTTTGAGTTGGAGTCTCACTCTGTTGCCCAGACTGGAGTGCAGTGGCTGCTCCCGG
>NW_007225824.1:337098-387804 GCF_000164805.1 Carlito syrichta
TGCCCAGGCGGGTCTCGAACCCGCGGGCTCAGGCAATCCACTCACCTCAGCCTCCCAAAGGCGCGGGATTACAGGCTGAGTCACCGAGCCCAGCTAACAATAAAATTTTTATGGTATACTTCTGGTCACAGAAACGTCACCAAACTTCTAAATAAAGACCAAAACACTTCTAATTTAAACACTAAGATACATGTGAGCTACACATGTGTTTAAGAGATATTAATAAAAACAACAGGGATAATTATGTAGCCAGTTATTCCAGTTCAGGATCATGGGTGGCTGGAGCCTATCCCAGCAGCTCTGGGAACAAGATGGGCACCTGCCCTGAACAGAACACCATTCCCTCGCAGGGCACACTTGCACACACCCACGCTTACTCAGGCTGAGACCAGTTTGGACACACCAACGAACCTGATGTGCACATCTTTGGGATGCAGGAATAAGCAGAAGTACCTGGAGAAAACCCATGCAGATCATGGGGAAAACTTAAAAACTCTACGCGGCGCCGGGCTCGGTGGATCAGCCTGTAATCCCGTGCTTTGGGAGGATGAGGTGAGTGGATTGCCTGAGCCCGCGGGTTGGAGACCCGCCTGGCAGCGAGACCTCATCTCTACAATAAATCAAAAAATTAGCCGGGCGTGGTAGCACACGCCTGTAATTCCGGCTACTCGGAAGGCTGAGGCGGAAGGATCGCCGGAGCCCAGCAGGTCGAGGCTGGCCGGGAGCGGCCACTGCACTCCAGTCTGGGCGACAGAGTGAGATTCCAACTCAAAAACAAAAAACAAAAAAAAAAAACTCTGCGTGGGAGGACTTGGAAACTCCACACAGTGGTTCTGACCAGGAACCAATTTTTTTTTTCTCATCAGCATTATAGTGATGTGATGTTGGATGAAATGATAGTATCCAAGGACCTGCTGTACACAGAAGAGATTGAGAGTTTCTAATGAACTTCCTTCTGATCCTCTGCCCACCAAGAGATTTCAAGTCTCTTAAAAGGAGACTCCTTGGTGATGTAAGATACTCATGTACTTTTCTCACACTGAGGAACTTAGTATTACTATCTAACTTATGCCCAGATTGTTTCAATAAACCCAGGTCCCCTTGTTCCTTCCTCAAATTAAAAAAAAAAAAAAAAAATGCTGACCAGGAGCAGTGGCTCAGCCTATAATCCCAGCACCTTGGGAGGCCGAGGCAAGAGGATTGCCTGAGCCCGGGTGTTCAAGACCAGCCTGGGCAGCTTGGTGAGACCTCATTTCTACAGTAAATTACAAAGCTAGCCAGGCGTGGTGGCGTGTGTCTGTAGTTACAGTTACTTGGAAGGCTGAGGCAGAAGGGTCGCCTAAGCCCAGCAGGCTGAGGCTGTGGTGGCCACGAGTGTGCCACTGCACTCCAGCCTGGGCGACAAGAGTGAGATTTCATCTCAAAAAAAAAAAAAAAAAATGCCATCCTTCTCTTGATCTATTTCTCCATCCTTCTTTTGATCTATTTCTCTGCTGTCCAGTGAAGCAGCAGCAAAGGAGAACTCTGTTCTCAGGAGTCTTTCAGTTCAGTTGTAAATGGACTCGAGGTATTCACCCTCTGCAGCTCCCCACCCCCATCATCCCAGAGACTTCCAAGATACCTATCCTAACATCTGGGCTTTTAGGTTGTGGTCTCTGTATCAAGCAGAAGGGCTCTTCTGTGTTCTCACATTGTCTTCCATAGTTCCCAAACACTCCACTCTCCACCCTTCCGCTGGGCAAGCTGGTCTCTTTCTGTCTCTTCTCTGGTACCACGCCTATCCTCAGTTTCTGGGATGAAAGAACCTTTTCCTCCTTTCCACCCAAATGAGTGCTGCTCTTTGAGGAAGAGAGTACTTCACTTTAATGTAAAAGAGACATTATTCTCATTTTAAGGAAGAGTAAAACTGGGACCTGATGCATCTTAGTGATTAGCCTAAAGTCACATAGTTTGTCCCTACCAAGAGTCAGGGTTTGAGATCACATCTACCTGATTCCAGACCCCTCTCCATTTCTGCCAACCATACTGACCCTTGGATGGGTGACCTCCAAGGAATACTAATTAGCACCCAATTCCAAAATATATATTTGGTGTCAATTTATAATACAAGGCAGCATGGACAATCAGTTTTAAATGATTACCGTAGAGAGGCCCATTCCAGAGTAGTTCTCAAACAAATGATATCAATAAATATCTGTCCTATCATTGAATGAATATCAATGATATGAAGTTAAGACAGGTGGATCTTCTGACAAGGAATGGTATTTTCCATCTTTGAGAAAAGAGATTCTTTGCTCTGTAAACAGATTTGCATGAGGAATTTTATAAAAATGACTCTGGCTATGTTATTTTCATAAATGCTGACCTTGGTTCACAGGCTAAGCTGCCCAGGGGCTAGGATTATCTTTGCAACTGAGCTGAGATGGCCTGTAGTAGAGCCAGGTTTTGCCTTTGTCAAGCTATGAAGGCATGGCCTTTGTGAAGTTCAAAGCTTCTCTCCATTTCTCTAAAGAAGAAGGGTTCCTTTCCCAAAAGGTACAGCCTCTTTGAAGGTTTCTGAAACCCCTGGGATTAAATGACAACTTGGATCTCTTTCCATTTTTCTTCTTGACATGTATTGACATGTTTTCTTTGGAAAGGTCTTGCATCAATTCATCCCAAAGGCAGCTATGAGGCAGGCCTGGTATGGGCCAAAGGTTCACTCAAGAGAAAGAACGGAGGATTCATTTATGTGTCAGTGCTGAGCCAGGCATTTTATACTTGATTTCCCATTGAATCATCACAACTCTATTAGCTGTTAGGTAAATATTATTAACTTTGTTTAAAACAACAAAAATTGACACGTGCGAGGACCCGCCATCTGCCCAGATGACATAGCCTGCAAGTGGTAAAAATGGAATTGAAACCCCGAATCTGCAGAAGTCCAAAATCCAAGTTCTTTCAACTCTACCTCAGAGGGTTCCTGGATCCACACTAAATTCAGTTTGTCATTGCCATCTCTCTGTCTCTCCCTGCTTTTCTGACTAGATGTGTCTCCCACAATTTCCCACATCAGTGGTGCCTGGGGAGCTTTTGAAAAATCTCAAACCTGCTAAGGGGAGAGCCCAGGCATGAGTCTGTTTTTAAAGCTCCCCAGGCTACAGGTTTGTCCATCCTTGGTTAGAAATCACTACAATATATGAACCCTTTATTTCACACAAGCGCCACCCCCATTCAGGCCTTGTGTTTACCCATTTCCTCAGCATTTCCCATGACAAATTTCCTAAATTGAGCAACTCTGGTTGCCCTTCAGCAAGTCCCTTCTCACCGCTCCACTGATCACAATTCTGCCTGTTGTCATCTATGCAAGTCAGTGGAGAAGGGGAGACTTCAATAATGTGTTAAATGTGTAAGAAAAATAACCATTGGAGATTCTCAGCTCCCCCCCCCGAACACCATGATACATTATAAATGAATTAAATAATTGAATACAAAAATTTCATGCTGAGGAAGACAGAAAATAAAATGAATCATATCTTAAAATTTTGATGAGAAAATGAAACTTATAATCATGAAGGAAAAAGATTTTGTTGAAAGGGGAATGTAGGCCAGAGTTAACTGCAAAAAGATGTAACACTACTGTATTGAAGAATTTTTAACAGCACATAGGAAAAATATTTGCTGTAAATATAATATGATGAGCAAAAGTTAGTATATTACTATCTAAACAGATCATACAAATAGTCGGTAAGTACACTGAAGATAGGAACCCTGTCTATCTTTTTTACTATCTTATTTCCTGCATCTATAGATGCTTAGCCTATAATAGCAAATGAGTACTTATTTGTTGAATGAAGAAATTTTTTTTTTTTTTTGAGTCAGAGTCTCACTCTGTTGCCCAGACTGGAGTGCAGTGGCTCCCAGCCACTGCAACCTCAACCTGATGGGCTCAGGCTATCCTTCCACCTCAGCCTTCCAAGTAGCTGGAACTACAGGCACACACCACCAAGCCTGGCTAATTTTTTGATTTATTGTAGACATGAGGTCTCACCAATTTGCCCAGGTTGGTCTCGAACCTCTGGACTCAGGCAATCTTCTCACCTCTGCCTCCCAAAGTGCTGGGGTTACAGGTGTGAGCCACCATGCCCAGGCAGAATGAAGAAATTTTTTAAATAGCTTAAAACCCCAGAAGGTAAGTAAGCAAAAGACATGAATGTAATTCACAATAGAGGAAATACTAGTATTTAACCTATAGGAGCATATTGCTATGTGATATGTGATATAAAAAAATGGAAGTACTATAAGTACTAGAGGGATATTGTGTTTGCTTATAAAATTAGCTGAGATTAAGAAAAAGAGAACTGTAAAATATAATGCCAAAATGTGTAAGGTGAAACACTTCTCTCTTGCTGTCAGTGAGCTGCCACTTGGGAGATTAGTAAAAATGGAAACAAGATTCTGATGGATCCAATATGGTCACTGTCATGGGACTGAGTGGTTTTGTCTGACCAGCAACTGTCTCCACCCTTTTCCAACAGACCCCATCGCCTTCCAGCAATGCACCCACCCTCCAGTCCCAGAGGAGAGTACATGATTCAAGACTGGACAACAGGCCGGGCTCGGTGGCTCAGCCTGTAATCCCAGCACTTTGGGAGGCCAAAGCAAGTAGATTGCCTGAGCCTGCAGGTTTGAGACCTGCCCGGGCAACTTGGCAAGACCTCATCTCTACAATAAATCAAAAATTAGCTGGGCATGATAGTTCTGGTTGGCTACTTGGAAGGCCGAGGCAGAAGGATCGCCGAACCCCAGCAAGTCGAGGCTGCTGTGGCCGGGAGCGTGCCACTGCACTCCAGTCTGAGTGACAGAGTGAGATTCCAACTCAAAAAAAAAAAAGACTGGCCAACCCTTCACTGGGGCTTTTCAAACTAACACAGATGCCTTCCTTTTTATCTGGTTGGTAATCGGTGAGGATAAAACTCAGGAAGTTGCCAGCAGCCTTGTCTCTTGAAACATGGGCAGAGTAGATCTGCAGTTAAAAAAAAAAAAAATCCACTGGTATGCAGAGAGAACCCTGTTGTCTTGAGTTTCTCTGGTTCCCATCCTTCCTGAAGCCATGTTGATGAAGTGAGTGAATCACCCATCTCCTTTTATTTTTCGTCCTCCCCCCCCCCCTTTAGTGTGCTGGAATGGGCTTCTCTGGCTTGCAAGGGACTATTGCTCAACGTTCAATAAGTTTGCAAGAAATTTTGCAAACTGGTTGTTAAATGATTGGAAGCTTGAAGTCAGCCCTGGTGGAAGTATTTATTCTAAAGCCACCATAGGTGTCTCTAGCCCATGGAAATCTGCAAGCACTACCAATCAGGGCTCTGTTTTGTTTTTGTTTTCTTTTCCTGGAGAGCCAGCTGTTAAACTTGTACCAACTTTATTTAAGGTATTTAGGCTAGGTTTGTATCACTACCAACCCAGAGAATTTTGGACAATGCAACCAGAGATGCTGAGAGCTCCTAAACCCCACCTGAGACTTTTATTATCTCCAGTTAACACATGAAGAAACTTCCCACAGGAAGTCCCCAAGGGAAACAAAACCCAAAGGGAGCTTTATTGTTAGCTGGACTTTAGGTCCCCAACCACAAAGCAGAATTCTGGTGCATGAAACCATTCACAGCTAGTTATACAAGGGGCAGTCTTCTCCCCCAACCTGAATCTTGGGTTGGTCATTTTGCAGGGCAAGATGATATAGTATGAACTTATCAGTGCTGTGTGCGATGGAGCTGCAGAGAAAGAGATCTCAAGGAAGTACTTTGCCACTAGGCCTAGCAGGGAGCCCGGGCAGGGGTCGGGCTTGCCTGCCAAGTGGCAGAAAAGAAAAAGAAAAAGCCAGGCTCCCTCCAGGGGTCTATGCTCTGGATCAGTTTTTCTTTCAGCATGCATTGAACAGACTGCTAGAAAAAAATGCACACTATGCCCATTTCCAGCTTTCTTTCTGCCTGGTGACCCCTCCCACCGGTAAAAGTGACCCAATGAGTGTCTGGGCCTCCAGCTAATCTTATTCATCCTCCTCTTCCTCCTCTTGGAAAACAGGCAGGTAAGGAAAGCATCTAGAGATAGAAGCTCCTCCTCCACGGGCCTGCAGAATTTTCTTGGCAACAAGTAGGAATATTAAAACTGTCCGTACCTTCTACATCAGTGATTTCATTTCTGGAAATTGTTTCTAAAGAAATAATACAAAATAAAGGAAAAAGGTTTGTGCACAGAGTTGTTTATTACTGAGTTTTTGAGAATAGGAAAAAACTGAAATCCACACATATGTCTAACAATAGGGTGATTATGAAGTAACCAACAATACATTAACTCAGTGTAAGGCATTGCAGTTATTAAAAATGTTTTGCAGCCGGGTGTGGTGGCTCAAGCCTGTAATCCCAGCACTTTGAGAGATCGAGGTGAGAGGTGAAAGGTGGTACCTGTAGAAACCTAGAAAAAACTTAGTTTATTCTTAGTTTAGTCTTTTTGCCTCAGCATAACCATTAGAAAGACTTAGGACATTCTACTGCAGAACAAGCAGCAGCCTATCCCATCCCCCCTTGACAAATCTCCATCAGATGCAAAACCAGGACAGCCCATCCTTTCAGTTTATGGTTTGGTATAATAATCTCTAACAAACTTTTAGGTTCCTTGTCGAGGCTGAAGATCAAAGATCACCCTTTGGCTGGCCAAAGTTATAAAAGTGATAATAAGACCACCTTGGTCAAGGAATTTGTGAATTGCAAAGGTCTAACAAGTCTCTTGCAGGAAAAACCTCCAGGCCCAAACTTCCCAAGTTAACCTAATCAGCGCTCTGTGACCTATGCGACAGGAATAAGCCCCAGCATGGCAGCAGTCATGTGACTAACCTAACCATCTGCCTGCTGTCCATCACCTGTCAGTACCTGCGCTTGCCTGATGATGTGGAGCAGACCACCACCCAATCACCTTAATGATCTTATCCATCAAGGGGAATGGTTAAAAGGACTCAACCACAAGCAGCCAGCAGCCATTCCTTTGCTAGACTCTGATGTGGTCATGCTTCCTGGCTTTGGCCCCTTCCCCCAACTTGGGGAGGTGAATCTTCTCTCTCCTTTCTCTTTCTCTCTCTAATTTACTTTTAAATTTACTTTTCTTTCTCTGTCTCTTTGTGTGTTGCAATTATTTGCATTGCTTGGACCTCTGGGTTTCTGGTGCTGCACCTCCCCTCTCACCCCTCTCTATCTACCCTCACCCTATCCATACCCTAACAAGGGGATTGCCTGAGCCCGCGGGTTTGAGAACTGCCTGGGCAATTTGGCGAGACCTCATCTCTACCCAAAATTAGCCAGATGTGGTGGTGCTCACCTATAGTTCTGGCTACTTGGAAGACTGAGGTGGAAGGATCGCTGGAGCCCAGCAGGCCAATGGGTGGCCGTGAGCATGCCACTGCACTCCAGCCTGGGCCACGGAGTGAGACTTCAACTCAAAAAAAAAAAGATGTTTTGAAGAAATTATAATAAGATGGAAAAATTCTTACAGTAACTAAAAATTAGGCTTTACATTTTATATTCAGAATGACAGGTGGTACAAAAAGAAAAAAAGGCAAACTCAGCTATGCACTGACCGAACACTGGAAAGATACACTCAAAAATGTTAACTGTGGTTTTGTTCTTTGCATGGTACAATTATTAATGCTTTTCTGCTTTTCTCCTGATTTTCCAAGTTGTGTACAGTAATCTTACATAAAAATGGACATTTTAATGAGCTTTTACCTTATGCCAGGCCCCGTGCTACGTACTTTTCATAGATTATTTTATTTAAATCTCCCAGCAAAGCCAGGTTTGGTGGCCTGCCTATAGTTCCAGTTACTCAGGAGGCTGAGGGGTGAGTATTGCTTGAGGCCAGGAGTTTGAGGCTGTAATGTCCTATGATCATGCCTGTGAATGCACTCCAATCTGGGCATCTCAAAAAAAAACAAAAAACAAAACAAAACCCAAACAAACTTTTTAAAACCTCCCAGCAACCCTACAAGGTTTTATTTTATTTACTCTTATTAACTCCAGTTTACACATAAAAGACAGTGAGGCTCAGAGAGCTTAAGTAACTTGCCTAAAGAAAAATAAACTTCTTTTAAGCAGTAGAGTCATCCTTGGAGGCTAGGTAAGACTACCTCTTTCATGGGAACTTCTGCTAGGTCCCTAACTCTTCATTGTTTCTTACATGGCCCTGCATTGCTCTCTATCATTTCTTATGCTGTCTGTCATTTCTTATATACAGGATTTATTCTATCAAATAATCAGAAAGCCTGAGGGTAGGAAGGGCATCTCCTCTTACCTTTTTATCTCTTCCTTCCTGCTGCGTCCTAGATGTCAGATGCAGTCTTGTTGTTGTCCAAGTAAACACTCGGCTGCTGACACTCAATGCCAATAAATCAACAGACAGACAGACTGGTAGAAAGAAGTTGCCTTCTGAATTCAAACCCAGGGAGCAGAGCCAGACTCATGGCCTTTCTAAAATGGTTCTGTTCACCCTTTAAGTTTTTTTTTAAGTTCATGGTTGTTGGTACGTATACATTGACTACATGACTACCAGAGCATTGTATAGAACCTAAGTTACAGTAGTATTTTGTCAGTAATACTTTATGGTTCACATTTCTTGGTGGCAGTCTGGTTCAAATCTCCTGACACCAGTTACCAAAGGTATCTCACAGTTTCTTATCAGTAGCACCTGGCAGAAGTGTTAATCAAGCTTGTAAAGGGAATTAACAAGGCCTAAGACATCATACATTGTTACTTTTTTTTTTTTTTTTTTTGAGTTGTAGTCTCACTGTTGCCCAGGCTGGAGTGCTGTGGTATGCTCACAGCCATCTCAGCTTCGACCTGCTGGGCTTAGGCGATCCTTCTGCCTCAGCTTTCCAAGCAACTGGACCTACAGATGCACACCACCATGCCCGGCTAGTTTTTGTGATTTATTGTAGAGACGAGGTCTCACCAGATTGCCCAGGCCAGTCTCGAACCCCCGGGCTCAGGCAATCCTCTCGCCTTGGCCTCCCAAAGTGCTGGGATTACAGACTGAGCCATGGTGCCAGGCCTGTTACATGTCACCAGGCCTGTTACATGTTGTTATACACAAAAGTTACACAAATCACAAGATTTATGATTACATTGTTACAAAAGTTATGTGATTACATTGATACAGAAGTTACACAAATGACAAGACTTATGATTACGTTGTTACAAAAGTTATGCAATTACATTGATACGGAAGTTATACAAACCACAAGATTTAGGATTACCTTGATGCTATATTATTCAAATTTATGATTACTAAGAAAAAAGAGTAAATGAGAATTCTCTCAGTTAATTGGGAACAGTCTGAAGGGAAGTTAAGGATTCTTTAAAGTTATTTACTGGGAGTGCCTAGGAGATAAGGGAAGCATACCTTTTGTTAGCTTCCAGGAATGTGGGTATCTGCGGGCTTGTTAGATCCCTCACCATGCCCTTCTCTAGGGGCTCTGGCAATATGGACAGACAATAGGGGTTCTCTGTATCAGTCTCTGCATCATGAGATGAAATGAGCTAGAAACACCCAAATCCGTGTCCAAAGGGAAGTTTAAAAGCCAGCCTCATCCATGATTTCTCCAAATGCCCCCAATCTTGCTTGCTTAAGTTTACTTACTTTTTTTTTTTTTTGAGTTGGAGTCTCACTCTGTCGCCCAGACTGGAGTGCAGTGGCACACTCACGGCTACCACAGCCTCGACCCGCTGGGCTCTGGCGATCCTTCCACCTCTGCCTTCCAAGTAGCCGGAACTACAGGTGCGTGCTACCATGCCTAAGTAATTTTTCTGATTTATTGTAGAGACGAGGTCTCACCAAGTTGCCCGGGTGGGTCTCGAATCCGCAGGCTCAGACAATCCACTTGCCCTGGCCTCCCAAAGTGCTAGGATGACAGGCTGAGCCATCAAACCCAGCCAAGTTTACTTTCTTAAGTCCACTGCTGCCTCCAACCCCTGACTCCACAGAACTAGGTCTTTCGGGAAAAGGTTTCTCCTTTCTGTCTCCGACTCAGATGGAAACTTAGCCCCTTTCTTGGTTTCTACAAAAAAACCTACACTAATAAGACGATCTGAATGTGTATACTACCTCGAAAATATTGGAAGGCTGAGAAGAGGTTTATGCTGCTGAAATTCAAATGACTTCAAGATGAACATAGATGTCCTTCAGGCCCTGGAGATGCATTATTCATTGGCTGCTTTGCTCTGTGTAGTGTCTCACCGGATCCTCCCTCTCCCTCCTTCCTCAATGCCTTCCTCCTCTCCCCTTCCCCTTCCCCTCCTTCCCACCATACCTGAACTCCAAATTCTCTTGAACTCAGCTCCTAACCCTCCCAGGTGCCCAGCTGAACAAAACAACATTTTAGCCAGGCTCAGTGGCTCAGCCTGTAATCCTGCGCCTTTGGGAGGCTGAGGTGAGTGGATTGCCTGAGCCTGCAGGTTCGAAACCCGCCTGGGCAACTTGGCGAGACCTCATCTCGACAATAAATCAAAATGAGCCAGGCGTGGTAGCGCATGCCTGTAGTCCCAGCTACTTGGAAGGCTGAGGCAGAAGGATCACCAGAACCCAGCAGGTCGAGGCTGCGGTGGTCGGGAGCAGCCACTGCACTCCAGTCTGGGTGACAGAGTGAGACTCCAACTCAAAAAAAAAAAACCTTTTATGGAAGTTAGCCCTCTCTTCTTATAAGGTAGTTGTGTTTGTAGATGGCAAACTTTTAATATTCTCCTGTTATACTTAAATATATACATTTAATTGAGAATCTGCTTTGTGCCAGATGCTAGAGATCTATGAAATTGAAAAAACACACAAGCATCTGCACACGCATGTTTATTGCAGCATTATTCACAATAACAAAAACATGGACCCAACCGTGCTGCCCAATCAAAGAGGACTGGATTTAAAAAAAAAAAAGTGGTACATATACATGAATGGAATATTACACAACCATAAAGAAGAACAAAATTATGAACTTTGCAGCAACTTGGATGGACTTCGAGTCTCTAATACTTGGGTGATCTATCACAGAAACAACTGAGTACTACATGTTCTCACTCATAAGCAGACCTTGAACAATTATAATACTTTGAGAAAGGGATTGGCAATGGTGGGAAACTGCCAGAGGAGGGGGGTGGGCACAGCTCATCAACAAGAGTGCCTGCATAATGAACATCTGTATACCTAACCTTGACTTGAACCCCACATCTTTAAAATTAAAAATTAAAAATAAATAATAAATTAATGAAAAAAGAAACACACACACACACACACACACACACACACACACACACAGACCCCAATCCTTAAGTTCCCTAAGAACTCATAGCCTATGGAACAAGTAACCCCAGGCCAGGTCACTGGTCTATCGGAGGTAAAGACAAAGAACCATGGGGCTCAAGGGGAGGGAACCGCCTGTCGATCTGGGCCCTTTAGAAATCCAAGGGCCTGACATGCAGCAATCTGGATTTCCTTCCTTTAGCCATGTGTTCAGCGGGTGTTCCTCATGGCTTCCTTCCGAAGGTTCATTCTGAGCGTAACTGCCAGGAGTCTTTCCGTTGCATGCACAATAATATACAACGTGCATGACTGACATCAACCCTGACAACACGAACTTGACAGTAACCCCAATTTGAAACGTGTAAAACATTAGCTCTGCACTAACTCTGAACCATCCTGCAGGTGACCACGAGCATTGGCAAGGCCATGAGGTGGGTTGAGCAACGAATGTTGGGTATTAAGGATGCTACAAAGAGAGTCGATATGTGCTAAGATGCTCAAGAAACTCAGTTTTCAACCTGAGTTTCCTGTTCCTGTTTGTTTTTTTTTTCTTTCAAAACCAAATGCAAACCAGAGCTCTTTCAAAGTCTCTAAAAATAAATGGGGGTGGGGAGGAGGGGGAGATCTCTTATCACAAAGGATGTTGCCTGCCTTAGCATTGGTTTCAACAGTTCCTTTTACAAAATACGGTGACCGTGCTTTATTTAACCCTAGCTTGAATTTTCAGCATGGAGCAGTTGGTTGTCAAGACAATCAAACTGCTTTGTCATAGGAGATCTAATATTTGTAGAGCACATACTACATGCTAGTTATTGTGCTGCCTGGTTAGATATAACATCAAGTTTCATCCTTCAGAATGAACCTATGAGGTAGATAATATGTCAGATTTCTAAAAGAAGAAAATCGAAGCTCTGAGAATTCGCCCCAAATCACATGGCTGATAAGTAGAAGAGCTGGCGTTTGAAACCAAGGTCATTTGAAGCTAAACTCATGATATCTCTCAAATGCAATAAACTATGGAAATAAAAATTGTATTAGTTTTCAGTTATTTCTTGTGATTTGAGTCAATGTTAAATGCTGAGTAATGTTAAAACAAAATGTTTTCTCTTTCAAGTATTTACTCAAGACTTGCCTTTGCCTTAGCATAATATATGGCTATTAAGTTTAAAGTTCAAATTGAATTTATTGTTGTATTCTGAATTGAGCTATTTAAAATTAGTTATTTTTAATCAAAGAGAGGTATGCTCATTGTAAAATGTTGAACTTTATGGAAGTATAAAGTAAAACATAACTTTAATAGGCCACAAAAATAGGCATTTCACCAAAGCAGATATATGGATGGTAAGTAAACATGTGAAAAAAATATACAACATCAGTCACTTCAAAAAGAAAACTTTGCCATTAGAAGAGTTAAAATTTAAAAAATCCGATCGTACCAGATATTGGCAAGCATATAAGGGAACTGAAATACTCATATACAGCTGTTGGGATGTAAAATGGTACAATCACTTTGGAAAACAGCTCAGCACTTTCTCAAAAAACTAAAATACACACCTACCATATGACCTAGTCATTCCACTCCTAACTACGTATTTACACAAGAGAAATGAAAGCGTTTGCAAATACGAAGACCTGGTACACAAATGATCATAGCACGTTGATTCGTAATAGCCCCAAACCATGAACAATCTAAGTTTCCATCCGCAGGTGAATAAGCAAATTGTGATCCAACCATACAATGTAATGCTATTCAGCATTAAAAATGAATTACTAATTATTGATACCCTTAACAACATGGATGAATATCAAAAATTTTGCTGAATGAAACAGCAAGGCTAAAAATAGTAACCTTTGTATGATCCTGTTTATACATAGTTCTAAAAAATGCAAACTTTTAGTGACAGAAAGCAGACCAGTGGTTACCTGGGAATGGGGATAAGAAAGGATTGTAGGGGGATATTACCAAGCAGTGTGAGGACATTTTTAGGGGTGATGGATATATTTATTGTTGTGGCTGTGTTGGTGGCTTCACAGGAATATGTACATATGTCAAAACTCGTCTAACCACACTTTAAATATATCCAACCTATTGTGTGTCAACTATACCTCAATGCAACTATTCTACACATGCACACATACATATACACACACCCATGCAATGAATTGAATGCGTATTTCCCCCAATATTTGTATGTTGAAATTCTAACCACCAAAGTGGTGATATTTGGAGGTGTGGTCTTTGGGAAATGATTCGATCATGAGGATCAAACCCTCATGAAGAGGATTAGAACAGAGGACTGAGAGACAACCCTTGCCACTTCCTCCACGTGAGGACATAGCAAGAAGACATCCTTTATGAACCAGGAAGTTCCTCACTAGACACAGAATCTGCTGGCACCTTAATCTTGGACTTCCCAGTCTCCAGAGCTGTGAGAAATAAACTTCTGTTGTTTAGAAGCCATCCATTTATGGTGTTCTGTGATTGCAGACCAAACAGACTAAGACACACACACACACACACACAATCAATTCCCCCAAAATCCCCTTCAGAAGTTACCACTGATGTCCATTTAATAATCATGTTTCTAGATATTTACACAACACAGTTTATAATATATGAGGGGGGACCCAAAAAAACTCAGAATTCATTTAGAAAAAATTGTGTATTTATTCTTACATGTTTAAGCTTCAGTCACCTTCAAAGTACTCTCCGTTTGATGTAATACACCTATTGAGATGCTGTTTCCACTGCTCAAAACAATTTTTGGACTCGTCAGTTTTGATGCCTTCTAGTGTTTCTGCTGTTTTTGTTTTACTTCTTCCACATTGACAAAACATTTCCTTTTGAGGACTTTTTTTTATCTGGGGAAACAAAAAGAAAGTCACTCAGGGTGAAATGGGGTGAATAGGGAGGGTGGAACATGGGGGTCATGCTGGTTTTGGTCAAAAACTGCTGGACACCCAGCGCAGTGTGGATAGGTGCGCTTGTAAATCACCCATCATGAAATATGCAAGTATGTTGAAAGAATCTTCAAGGAAAACTCACTGAAGCCGAACACAGCCTCTCACTACAATGTGAGCTGGTTCACTGATGCTGATGGGTTCCTTGAACACTTACCCGGCATGGGAAGCCTGTGCTACAAGGGGCCCGCCCTCCAAAAAAAATTTGGGGGTCCCCATCATACACACTATTTTACAGCTCATTTTTTTCACTTGGACTTTTTCATGTAAATACATACCAATCTACCTCATTGGCTGCCTAGTAATTCAGCGTGTGAATGGTTTGTGATATTTGAGTCCTCTGTGAGCATTTAGATGGCTTCCAGCTTGTGCTGGAGGATTCCTTAAAGTACCACAGCTCCTTCCAGAGTTAGGAGCACCTGGAAGCGGCCTACTCATGAAAACAGTCCATTGCTGGTGCTTTTGCCTGCAACCAAGCTGTCCCGGCCTGCTTGAGCCACCTGGTGGGCAGTGTAAGCTACTACCTGGGTTTATTATGTTTCTCTCTGAAAGGTCTCCTTGTCTCCAGTTTGCTCTTCTCAAACTTTTTGTCCCTGGCTGCCAGAGTGATTTTTTTTTTTTTGAGTTGAAGTCTCACTCCATCGCCCAGGCTGGAGTGCAGTTGCACGCTCATGGCTACCCCAGTGTCGACCTCCTGGGCTCCAGCGATCCTTCTGCCTCAGCTTTCCAAGTAGCTGGAACTACAGGCATGCGCTACCATGCCCAGCTAATTTTTTATTTATTTATTGTATAGACAAGGTCTCACCATATTGCCCAGGCTGGTCTCAAACCTGAGGGCTCATGCAATCCTTTCGCCTCAGCCTTCCAAAGTGCTGGGATTACAGGTTTGAGCCACCACACCCAACCCAGAGTGATCTTTCTAAACACAAAACTGATCCCCTCACACTCCTGATAAAAACTCACCACCTAAAACAAACATAAATCCCTTAGCGGATCATACAAAGTAGTAATACTCTGACCCTTGCCAACCTCTCCAGCCTGTTTCAGTAACTCTCTCCCTGGCATGTTGTACTCCAACAATAACCAATTGTAGTTCTTTAAACACACACTGCTGCTTCCATGTCCACATCTTTGTACCTGTTATTTTCTCTCTCTGGAGTGTCACTCTGCCCAGTCATGCTCCATGTTTGCCTGGTAAATGCCTAATCAGACTTCAAAACCCTACTTGAGACGCCCTCTTCCCTGCAGTCTTATCTTTTCCCTCACATACAGTTGATTGCTCTTCCTACTATGCCTGGTATAATGTCTAACACTAAACCCATAAAATTGAACTATCTCTTCATATGTTTGTCTCCTGTATTAAACTAGCTCCCTCCCTGAGCCCCATCACCAAACTTGAGGGCCAGAACTGTCTCTTGGTCATTGTTGTCTCCCCAGCATCTTCCATGGTGCCCAGAACACAGGAAAGTGAGGTTTAATAAGTTGACATTGAAATAAAAATAGCTAGCTACAACCTCCCTTTTCCATGTGTATAGGACCTGCCAAAGTTAGGAATGCTGTTTTCAAGATGCACAGTCCAGTTACCTGGGCCAGTCAAAGAGACCCAAACTCTTTCATCTTTAGCAAAGATATTGTCAAGGAATGGCCACCCTTGGACAAGCCTAAAGATCATTTGCACTCATTTAAACCTGGTAACCAATGACAGCGGGGTTTCGTTTGCCGTTAACAGTCTTGTTCCCAAAAAAGAGTTTACTTTTAAAATTTCTTCCCCAGGGGAAAAGAGTCATGGTGACCCTCCTTTTTCCTCAGTTGGAATCCAAAGGAAGATGTTTCTTCCTTTTACTTTCATTCAACAAGCATTTGAGTGCCTACTAAATGTCAGGTACTGTTCTCAGCACTTAGAATAGAGAAGTCATCAACACAAATGACCCCTGCCCTCATGGTGCTTAATTTGAATGGGAGAAGAAAGACAATACATTCCTAATAAGCACGATAAGTAAGTCCATCGCATGGTATGTGTTAGGGAAAAAGGGAAAAAAGAAAAAGCCGAGCAGGACAGGGTCTCTGTCTACCAAGATGTGCTCTCAAAATGTGTGGGGAACAGAACCCAGCTGGACTTCTGGTTACGATAAGTGAGTGGCTTCCTGCTTAGGCCAGTTTAGATTGGATTTCTGTTCCCCGAAGCTGAAAGCACGCTGACTAAACCAAGACAAACCACCTTGGCATGCCTTCCTTAAGAGCAATGCTTGTCATCCACCAGTCCCATCTGTTCCCCTGGCAAGGAAAAATCATTACAGGGAGTTGCGTCTGAGTTTCCATCTGAGGGTTCTCCTGAGGGCTTCTGATGACACTGTTCTTTGTCACTTACCGTTCAGTGATATCCATCCCACCTCATCTCCTGCTTGCTGCCAAGACTTGACTGGATACTAAACTGCATTTCAAAGTGTACCCCCCAGGATGGGATTCAAAAGGCTCAACACCCAACTGTGCATTCACAGGCATGCTCTGTCCACGGGGACAGGGCCAGCCCACAATCCCAGCTCGACCACCCCCATCTCTAGCCCAAGTCACCGACACAGCCTCCCCACAGGTCACCTCACGCAGCCAGGGTGATTCCTTTAATTTGATGTATGTATTTATTTATTTTGCTTTAGAACTGTGGGGTACAAGTGAGGGTTTCCTACATAAGTAGGCTGCATGCAGGTGACGTTTGAGCTTCTCGTGGACTCCCTCTTCCCTGACAGCGGATCTGGCACTCAATGTGTGGGGGCCACGTGTCCCCTCCCTCCTCTCCCCCTCTCTCCCCCACCAGCCGTCAGCATCTGCCCATCCCACAGGGTGATTCTTCTTTTTTTTTTTTGAGTTGGAGTCTCACTCTGTCGCCCAGACTGGAGTGCAGTGGCTGCTCCCGGCCACCGCAGTCTCGATCCAGTGATCCTTCTGCCTCAGCCTTCCAAGGAGCTGGAACTATAGGTGCGTGCTACCACGCCCGGCTCATTTTGATGTATTGTGGAGATGAGGTCTCGCCAAGTTGCCCAGGCGGGTCTCAAACCCGCAGGCTCAGGCAATCCACTCACCTCAGCCTCCCAAAGGCGCAGGATTACAGGCTGAGCCACCAATCTCTCCTCCTCCACCTCTTCCCCACTCGCTGCGCACGAGCCACACTCCCAACTCCCGTTTCCTTCGGGAGCTAGTGCACTCCCACTCAGGTCCTCACACTTGCCATTCCTGCCCCCTAGAACATTTCTTTCCCCAGACATCTGCAGGCTTACGCCCACACTTTGTTTTGATTTCTGCCCAAATGTGGCTTCAGCATACAGGCCTTGCCTGGCCAAGCTCCCTAGAATAGCCTCCCACAGCCCTCTGTCTGTCTCACCACAGCACTTGGTACACATGAGATGATCGTGTGCACTCCTTTCTTGATTTCTGAGCTGCCTGCTGCCCCTCCTAAAACGTGAGGTCTTGCTGGGCTCGGTGGCTCAGCCTGTAATCCCAGCGCTTTGGGAGGCTGAGGTGAGTGGATTGCCTGAGCCCGCGGGTTCGAGACCCGCCTGGGCCACTTGGTGAGACCTCATCTCTACAACAAAAAATGAAAAAAGCAGCCGGGCGTGGTAGCGCGTGCCTGTAGTTCTGGCTACTCAGAAGGCTGAAGCAGAAGGATCGCCGGAGCCCAGCAGGTCGAGGCCACGGTGGCCAGGAGTGGTCACTGCACTCCAGTCTGGGCGACGGAGTGAGACTCCAACTCAAAAAGAATAAATAAAACGTGAGGTCTTTAAGGACAAGAACTTTGCCTGGTTAGCTCACTCTTGGGTTCTCCAGATATAAGCAGTGCTTGGCACCCAGTAGGTACACAATAAATATTTCCTTTTTTTTTTTTTTTTTGAGTCATAGTCTGACTTTGTCACCCAGGTACTGAATGCAGAGGCACAATCACAACTCACCACAGCCTTGACTGCCTGGACTCAGGCAAGTC
This sequence comes from Carlito syrichta, assembly GCF_000164805.1. Taxonomy (NCBI): domain Eukaryota; kingdom Metazoa; phylum Chordata; class Mammalia; order Primates; family Tarsiidae; genus Carlito; species Carlito syrichta. The sequence goes on from NW_007225824.1 coordinate 355,343, forward strand.
TCCTGCCTCAGCCTCCCAAGTAGCTGAGACTACAAACACCTGCCACCATGCCCGCCTAATTTTTTTTTTTTTTGGTAAAAATAGGTCTCACTGTGTTGCCTAGGGTGGTCTCAAACTCCTGGGCTCAAGTAATCCTCCCGCCTCAGCCTCCCAAAGTGCTGGGATTACAGGCGTTAGCCACCATGCCCAGCCTCAATAATATTTTCTGAATGAATTTATGATAATATGACTGACTCTACCTCACTCTGTGGCCAAGAGAGGAAACTCACACATGGACACACACCCTTTTAAAGCCTCTTCGTCCTCTTTCCTGTTCCTCTGAGTCTCACAATATCTTTAGGAAAGTCTTGCTTTGGGAGGTGAAGGTGGGAGTATGGCTTGAGCCTAGGAGTTCAATAACAGCTTGGGCAACAAAGTGAGACCTTGTCTCTACAGAAAAAATTTAAGAATCAAAAAATTAGCCAGGCATGGTGGCACATGACTGTAGTCCCAACTACTTAGGGGCTGACCTATAAGGATCACCTGAGCCTAGGAAGTCAAAGTTGTGGTGAATCACAAGTGTATCACAGCCCTGAATATCAGAGTGAGACCCTGACTCAAATTTTATATATATATAAAGAGAAAGAGAGAGAGAGAGAGGAGACACTGAGACTACAGGCACACACCACCCTGCCTACCTAATTATTATTACTATTATTTTACTTATTTATTTATTTTTTTTGGTAGAGATGAGCTCTCACTTTGTTTCTCAGGCTGGTCTTGAACTCCTGGGCTCAAGCAATCCTCCCAATCCTCCCACCTTCACCTCCCAAAGCAAGACATTCCTAAAGATATTTCGAGACTTCTTGGACTGGAGGACAACTTGGCAGGAGGCCAAGCTGTGTTGGAACTAACTGAGGAACACCTTATGAGGTTCCCAGCATGAGCAAACAGGAGTGTGCACAGGTCAGGGAGGAGGCTCGCCTCCCACCTCTGCATTAAGCCCAGCACAAATTTCAGAGGTTTGGGGAGCATCCAGAGATTGTCTGGCGTGAAACTTGATTGTCTTGTAGCTCATGATGGCAGAGGTATCCAAGCATCTCTGTGAGAAGTAGACATGCACATGAGAGAACCTAAGAGAAGACAAACCAGGTGAACGCCATGCAGTATTAGTAAGCTCAGAGGCACACGTGAGTGCTCAGAAATAATTGGGGAGTGTTTTCAAGAAGAATCATTCCCAGAAGCACAGCTGGTAGGCAGCCATGCCATCATCATTTGAATATGAAAAGGAAGTGTGATCTCATATTCTACCCACAGGTTTGTGTACACTGGGATGCTTAGTATCCAGTCAAGTCTTAGATACCTAAGAAAGTAAGCGTGAGCTGGAAATCAGAGGCAGTTACAAAAATGAACCAGACAAATTAATCATCATGGATAGGGTAAAAGAGTCTTTAGTAAATGTATCCCAAATTCTCCAGCTATGTTCTCATTTTTCGTTTTTTAAATTAGCCTCCCCCCACCAAGCATCAGTATGCTGGAGAAGTTGTTTCAAAAAACTATATATGACTGGGCTTCGTGGCTCAGCCTATAATCCTAGCACTTTGGGAGGCAGAGGCAAGTGGATTGCCTGAGCCCGTGCATTCGAGACCAACCTGGGCAACTTGGTGAGACCTCGTCTCTACAATAAATCAAAAATCAGCCGAGTGTGGTGGCACACGCCTGTAGTTCCGGCTACTAGGAAGGCTGAGGCAGAAAGAGCCCTGGTTGATGCTGGGGTGGCCGTGAGTGTACCACTGCCCTTCAGCCTGGGCGACAGAGTAAGACTCCAACTCAAAAAAAAGACAAAAAAAACCCCAAAAAAACTACATATGGCCGGGTGTGGTGGTTCACACCTATAATCTCAGCACTTTGAGAGGCTGAGGCAGGAGGATTGCTTGAGGTCAGGAGTTTGAGACCAGTCTGGGTGGCATAGTGAGATTCTGTTTAAAAATTAAAAAAAAAAATTTTAACCACACTCATTTTTTTCCAGGTTTGCTTAATTACTAGCATTGTATTATTTTTTCATGGCAACCGTATGTTATTTCAAAGACGTTATTGCCTGAACAGTGTTTTATGAGCCACCCAAGGAACTTTAAGTTCCTCATGTGCAATCAGGTATTCCTGCCAAGAATCCCTGAAAATGACTGGGACATCATTTGTTTATAAATCATAAACTGCTCAACAGTGAGTTGCTTTTTTTAGCACTGAAGTTGGCTGTGAACAAAATGATCTTGGTTAATCTGCTTGTTGTGGCCCAGAAATTTCTGCTTTTGCAGAACAGAAAATCAGGGAAGGGAGAGGCTGGAGAGAGTGGCTAAGGATGTGGCTACAACTTGCGACATTTCACGGTCTGCAGCCACAATAAAGACCATCCATTCTGACTTATGGCATCTTGTGGTTTGAGAGTATTTTACACTCTCCCAGCACTTGGAGATTATCTTTTCTAATTGTTCCAACCTGCCTCAAACCAAATATTAACTGGTAAACAGAGAAGTAGCAAAATGCACATAGCGGTGTGTGTGTGTGTGTGTGTGTGTGTGCACGCGTGCGTGCACTGAGAGAGACAGGCTTACTTATCAGCTGACATTCTTTGAAAGGTTGCTGTGGCCAAAGCCCTGCTAGAGGGACCAAAGGTGGAAGGTTGGGTTGGGGGGTGGTTACAAGGTAAGTCACACTTGGTCCCTGTCTCCAGACACTAAAAACCTAGCGAAGGAACAGACAGGAATAGAAATAAATGAACTCCGAGAGGATGTTCTCAGTAACACGTAAGGTCACTTTCACACCTGGGATTTTATTATTCTATCCTATTTATCCGTTCCACAAATATGTATTCAGCTCACCCGAGGGAAATTGAAACAGAAGGCTGCGGGAAAGTACAGAGAAGGACATAATTACTTCCGAAGGTGGAGCTGTGGGAGGTTATGAGACAGGTGACACTTAAGCTGAATCTTAAATGGTGAGTAGAAATTTGGGAAGTGAATTTATGGGGCAAAAGTTACTGCAAGAAAAGGTTAGTGTGCAAATGAAATCAGGACCACAAAGTTAGGAACCAGTGAGGGTTCTAGCATCCCCAAGGGATGACAAAGATGGTGGAGTTTTGTGGCACAACAGCGAGTCTCCCTTTATCTGTGCTGGATACATTCCAAGACCCCCAGCGAATGCCTGAAACCATGGATAGGACCAAACCCTGTAATATACTATGTTTTCTCATATACACACATAACTATGATAAGGCTTAATTTATAAATTAGACCTAGTAAGAGATTAACAACCATCACTAGTAATGAAATGGAACAATGATGACAATATGTTGACATTGCTACTCTCGTGCTTTGGAACCATTAGGAAGTAAACTAGGAGTTACTTGAACACAAAGCACTGTGACACCGCCACGTTGATCTGATAGCCAAGATGTCGGGTAAGTGTGGACAGTGTGGGTATTCTGGATAAAGGAATGACTCATATCCTGGGTGAATTAGTGTAGGATGGTGTGAGATTTAATCATAGTGCTCAGAATGGCATGTGATTTGAAACGTATGAATGCTTGTTTCTGGAATTTTCTATTTAATATTTATGGATGGCAGTTGACGGCAAGGAACTGAAACCTTAGAAAGCGAAATCACAGATAAGTGAGGACCACAGTAATTTTAAAACATGTCTACAAATTCTATGATACTCTTCCCACACAAAGTGGGGTCTGATTTCTCTCCCTTTGAACATGGACTGAACAGGCTTCTAACTTCCAACAGAAGGTGGTGGAAATGACACTGTGTGTGATTTGCAAAGCCATGTTGGAAAACAGCTCTCCCTTTCTCTCATGACATGTGCTTTGGGAACCGACACATGAGAATCTCGGCTACCCTGAAGCCACCAGGCTGGAGAGGGCACATAGAGAGGGTACATCGTGAAACAGAGAGCTGTCCCAGGAGCCCCAGCTAGCTGAGTCTTCCCAACATCAACCACCAGACACACAAGTATGGGAACTTTCCAGTGATTCTTACCGTCTGCCTTCAAGTCTTTTAGCTGAGGTCCCAGACATAGTGAAGCAGAGATAAGCCTTCCCTGCTGAGTCCTGTTCAAATTTTTGACACACAAGACTCTGTGAGCATAATGAAAGGGCGTTTTATGTCACTAAATGTTGGGGATAATTTGTTACACAACAATAGTAATTAGAGAAAGTTGGAGAGACAATGCAGAAAGAATTGATTGCTTCCCAATCAGTGAAGACTTTGAAATCCATGTTAGAAGTTTGGGTTTTACTTGGGGATAACAAGGAGACACTGATGGTTTTTAAGTAGGTATGGGACATGATAACATTTCCTAAATTGCCTAAATTGATCTCCAGTGTTTTTGCGACAAAGCGTTTTAGTGTTTCCCTAAAGCATTGTTACCACCGAGAAAAGAGACGGAGGAGAGCAAGATATGAAGTCCATGATGCAGGGAAGTTGTATGGATGCGGAAGATCCATCTCTGTGGCTGTCACCTCCTTGAGAAATTCTGGAAAACATGAAGAAGGAAACAAGATAGGTGGGATTATCTGAGCGCTGCCACTCTCTGTGAAACCATTGCTCCTGGATGTGAACATTAGACCAAAAGCGAGTCTTCTCTTTTTTCCCTTCATTTTCCATAAGATCAAGGAAAAAATAGATTGGCAAGCCTTGTGCAAAGAGAAATCAACTAAGTGATGTGGAATATAGCTATGGCTCTTGCTCTTTGAGTCTGACCTCTCCGTCCCCCACAGCTACAGGTGTACACACTGCTATTCTTGACCTCTTTTGCCATGCTGTCCCCTTACTCTGGCTTCCTTTCTCCTTCTAAGTAACTCATTCCTCAAGATTCAGCTGTCGGCAGTCCATTCTTTTTTCAGATACAAAATATTTATGAAGAACCAAATATTGTACCAGATACCACACCAGGCACTGGAGAGACAGCTATGAAATAAAATGTCCCTACCTGCTCAGGGTCCAGTGGGAGGAACAGGTGTAACACGATGTGTAAATGAAACAGTGATGTTATCACTTTTATTGGTATCGATTTTAGCTGGGCCGCCCCCCAAAAAGTGGGTGAAAACCCACTCATTACTTGCCTCCAATTTCATTGGCCAGAACCCAGTGGTACATCGATATCCAACCTTCAGGGAGGTCGTGTGCCCAGGAGGAAAAGGAAATTGATATGATGGGTCAGTTCCTGGCAAGTGTTCTATATACATACATTTTATTTTAATTTTTTGAGTTGAAGTCTCACTTTGTCACCCAGGCTGGAGGGCAGTGGAATGCTTCCAGCCACCGCAGCCTGGACCTGTTGGGCTCCTGCAAGCCTTCTGCCTCAGTCTTCCAAGTAGCCAGAACTACAGCCACGCACTACCATGCCCGGCTAATTTTTTATTTATTGTAGAGACGAGGTCTCGCCAAGTTGTCTGGGTGGGTCTCGAACCCGCGGGCTCAGGCAATCCACTCGCCTCAGCCTCCCAAAGTGCTGGGATTACAGGCTGAGCCACCGAGCCCGACCTAATTTTATTTTCACAGGATTCCCAATTAGTTAGACTTGATCATTCTCATTTTATAGACAGAATAATGCAGACTTTAAAAGGTTAAGCAGACCCAGGCTCAGTGGCTCAACCTGTAATCCCAACACTTTGAGAGGCCCAGGCGAGTGGATTGCCTGAGCCCGTGGGTTTGAGACCAGCCCGGGCAAATTGGTGAGACCTCGTCTCTACAATAATAAATAGAAATAATCAGCCAGGCGCGGTAGCGTGCTCCTGTAGTTCAGACTACTTGAAAGGCTGAGGTGGAAGGATTGCTGGAGCCCAGCAGGTAGACACTGGAGTGGCCGTGAGTGTGCCACTGCGCTCCAGCCTGGGCGACAGAGTGAGACTCCACTCAAAAAAAAAAAAAAATGTTAAGCAGCGTACCTCATACCTTAAGCTCATACAGGTGTTAGATGATAGAGCTGCAATTCAAATTTAACTGTTAAAAAATAAATCAACCCTCTTTCCACTCCCACCCCTGCCATGATCCCCCAAAGGAAATGCTTAGATTGTGTGTCTTTGTAAATAATTATGCAGTCATGTATCATGATGTTTCTGTCAATGACATTTACAATGCTGATCCCATAAGATTATAATGGGGCTGCCTTAAACAGCTATATCATTATAGATCTTGTATATCATACTTTTATTATACTTTTTCTATGTTTAGGTATGTTTAAATACACAAATACCATTGTGTTACAGTGAAACATGCTATACAGTTTTGTAGCCAGGATGCATTAGGGTCTACCATATAGCCTATGTGTGTGGTAAGCTATACCATTTAGGTTTGTGTAAGTACACTCTATGTTGTTCGCACAATGACCCAATAGCCTAACAATGCATTTCTCATAATGTATTACTCATAATGTAAATTTCTCATAATGTAAAGCATCACACAACTATAATTGTTTGAAACACTGCTTAACTAAACACTGTATTTCTCAAAGTTCCAGGTAGTCCTAAGTAATCCTTAATCTCTCCTGGTTTGCCTGGGGTTTGTTTTAGCTTATCATAGTTCCAGAAAAATCTGTCTAGATTTTCCTCAAGAACCTCTATAGTCCACCTCCAAATAACTTTTGATCTCCTATAAAGGGACAGAGAGATCCCTTTTCAATTTAAAAGAGATAAGGGAATATATTTCCTTCTTATTTTTCACAATTAGTTCTCTGATCCCTCTAACTACCTTGTATATTTTCTGGTTTTCAGGCAAAGCAGAATCAAAGTTAAAAAAAAAAGAAAAAGAAAGTTATAGTGAAAATCCTAATCAGGGATTTCCCTGCTAAGTAACTTTCTGCATGCATGCCCAACCAACATTTAGAAGTTTGCCTGTAATGTCCTTTTATCAATCAGTATCCAACACCGAGAACCTACTGTGACGTAGACACTGTGTAAAGATGTAAAGATGGTTGTTGTCTGTCAAAGGGTTTGGGACAAACACTAGCAAGCACCACTTACTGCAGACTCGAATGCACAGGGGGTAGTATCAGCAAGCACCACTTACTGCAGACTCCAATGCACAGGGGGTAGTATCGCCTGTTCTCTCCACGTAGGACCAAGAGGTGCATTTGAGCGAGGGCACAGTTGTGTGCGCTTCAGAGCTGAACTGCTGGGGAGGAATCCCTATACCTGTTTTTCCCCTTTTATGGAGCAAGCATGAGAATGACAATGCCCAGAAAAGAGATCATGGTCTCCACCATCAGGCAGTCTGAGACTAGGAGACAGCCATTGAGGAGAGTATTGGGAAACACTAGCTGCTCAGCATCTGGGGACTTTGAATGAGAAGTTGAATGTTGGTACAACCCCTCCTGCTAAAAGTGAAGAACCCCAAAGTCAGGCAAGTTGAGACAAGCCTCTGAGTTCAGTCCTTGAGTAATTAAATTGTTTGTACTCATGAGTTGAAGACAGTCCTTGTACCCAAGAAACTCAGTCTAAAGTGAGTGCCTTTCATGTAATCAAATTGTTACAGAGCATGTATGACACATGCCTCACATTTGAAACTTGCCTGAGGTCTGTTTTTGCATCTGATTATGCTTAGCAGATTTCATGGGTGAAAACTTTACTAAAGCCCTTCTTTTCTCTATGAAGATAACACAGATGCTTAAAGAGTCATGAATCGTGTAAATAAATGAAGCAGGCATTCAAATTCAGACAAAGGACACCTGTGGGCTAAAACCTACTCACTGCAATGCCCTTTGCATCAGTTCTGGGCTCCTGAGGAAATCGCCCAGGGCCATCTATGTAGATCTAGAAACTAAATTGAATTCTCACCTCATTTGGCAGGAATAATGAGTCTCACACAGTTTGCATGTACCTGTGGTTCCACAGCGAATCATTTATTGCCATTTTTGAAAATTATAAAAGTATCATCAAAATAGTTTAAGCCAATCCAGGTCATTGGCTAAGAGGTGCCAAGTTTCTTCCAGGTCAGTTAAGCTGTCTGTCTTATTTTTCAACAATGGACTTGACCCAACATTATATCTATGGGCTTCAGTCTAATTTACTAAGGTCACAGGAGAATTTCTTATACACATCTCAGCGTGGATACTTCTTTTTCTGGGGATGCCCTTCCTGGTTCTCGGGTCTGGGTTACATGCTCCTTCTATATAGCACCTTAGATTGACTTCTATTTGTCAAAAGTGTAGTTCCCAGAAAGGTAAAAACATGACCCATATTAAATAGACCATCACAGGTTAAAAAAATTATCTCATCAATTGAAGAGGTAGCCGGTAAAATGGTAAAACTGGTTAGATGCATTTGAGAAACAGAGGTTTATGCATTCCGTCAAGAAAGACAGTTTTTAAAAAAACATAGAATAAGATTACTGGGTTAGATACAAAATTAATGTCTTACAGGGTAACCAACAGTAAGCTTTGGGTTATCTTTTTCTATAGAACAGAAATAATTTTACTTGTGTTGGTAATGGACACAAATAATTTGTATTGTTATCAGTTTTCGATAAATCACCATCTACTCTTACAACTTTGTAAAATACCAATAGTAAATAGTAAGTCCAACAAGGTACACAGTCCTAGAGAATCAGTTAAATTTTGCACATGTCTGGTACTATACTGTACTACACTGCTTTGTACTAAAAGGACATCCAGCAATCCCTTTTGCTTATTTCCAAGTTTTTGGATAATGATTGAATAATTATCCAAGTTTTGGGCTCATTGTACTTAATATAATGTTACATTGTTATTAGTCAATAATAAGAATAGTTAATATTTATTGAGCAGCAATTGTGGCAGGCACATAATTAAGCACATGCATTATCTCATGTGCTTAATTTGAGGAGGAAGGTATTAATATAAGCTCATGTTACAGAGCTGAATTATCCTTTCCCAAAACACTCATAGCTCACGAGTGATAGAGTGGGGATTAGAACTCAGATCTGCCTGTTTGATTCCATACCTCTGCTGTTAGTCACTCATATTATTTACCACATAATAGTAAAACAGCCCATTTATTTGCCTATCTTTCCATTGGACTGTGAGTTCCATAAGGGCAAAGGACATGGTTTCTTGTTCATTGTTTTTTTTTTGTTTTTTGAGTTGGAGTCTCACTGTCTCCCAGACTGGAGTGCAGTGGCTGCTCCTGGCCACCGCAGCCTCGACCTGCTGGGCTCTGGCGATCCTTCCGCCTCAGCCTTCCAAGTAGCTGGAACTACAGGTGCGCACTACCACACCCGGCTAATTTTTTTATTTATTGTAGAGATGAGGTCTCACCAAGTTGCCCAGGTGGGTCTCGAACCCGCAGGCTCAGGCAATCCACTCACCTCAGCCTCCCAAAACGCTGGGATTACAGACTGAGCCACCAAGCCCGGCTTCTTGTTCATTGTTTTTCTCCTTGTACCAACTGATACCCAACACATAATAAGCACTCAAAGTCAGGTGCAGTGGCTCACGCCCATAATCCAGCACTTTGGGAGGCCGAGGCAAGAGGATTGCCTGTGTCCACGGGTTCAAGACCAGCCTGGGCAACATGGTGAGACCTTGTCTCTACAATAAATTTAAAAATTAACCAGATGTGGTGGTGCGTGCCTGTAGTCCCAGCTACTTGGAAGGCTGAAGCAGAAGGATTGCCTGAGTCCAGCAAGTCAAGATTGTTGTGGCTGTGAGCATGCTACTGTACTCAGCCTGGGCAACAGGTTCCTACTCTGAAAAAAAAAATAAAACACTCAATAAGTATTTCTTTAAATTAAATGTATTATGAAAAGTAGAGACTCATATTTCAATTAGAATACTTTATTGTAGCCGGGCTCGGTGGCTCAGTCTGTAATCCTGCGCCTTTGGGAGGCTGAGGTGAGTGGATTGCCTGAGCCCGCAGGTTCGAGACCCGCCTGGGCAGCGAGACCTCATCTCTACAATAAATCAAAAAATCAGCTAGGCGTGGTAGCACATGCCTGTAATTTCGGCTACTTGGAAGGCTGAGGTGGAAGGATCGCCGGAGCCCGGCAGGTCGAGGCTGCGGTGGCTGGGAGCGGCCACTGCACTCCAGTCTGGGCAACAGAGTGAGACTCCAACTCAAAAAAAAAAAAAGAATACTTGATTGTCCCTTTCATCCTCCTCTGATACTTAAAGATCACTTACAGCCCTTATTTTCACCTTTTTTTTTTCAATCAGTAAAAATGTTGAGTACAATGGTGAAGGTGTGGGTGTTATATAATCTTATTTATAATATAATATAATATTAATTCATTTATAGAGTTATTTATAAAATAAGCATGTGTTGAGTCTTACAAGTATCAAGTGTTGTACTAGGCATTATAAGAATGGCTCTGAGCCGGGCTTGGTGGCTCAGCCTGTAATCCCATGCTTTTGGGAGGCCGAGGTGAGTGAATTGTCTGAGCCCGCGGGTTCGAGACCCGCCTGGGCAACTTGGCGAGACCTCATCTCTACAATAAATCAAAAATCGGCTGGGCGGGGTAGCGCACGCCTGTAGTTCCAGCTACTTGGAAGGCTGAGGCGGAAGGATCGCCGGAGCCCAGCAGGTTGAGGCTGCGGTGGCTGGGAGCGGCCACTGCACTCCAGTCTGGGCAACAGAGTGAGACTCCAACTCAAAAAAATAAAATAAAATAAAGAATGGCTCTGATAGTGAAATGTAGCCTTTTGAAAAGAAATTGTGTCTATCTCATTTAACTTATTTTATCTTCAGCACCTGGCAAAGAGCCTAGGCCATACACTGCCCTGTGTGCCTTGGTCAGTCAGTAGTTACTAATTTAATGTTGAATAAGAAAATATTGCAAACCTCTATGACATTTTCTTGGGATACTTCCTGAATGCCCCAATGAGCAGATGTCAATCAGAATATAGGTTTCCCAATAAAATGCCACCAGATATAACTTTTTAAAATGGAAATGATCCTTTCTTATTACTGTTATCTGAATCTCTATGTGCCCCCCAAATTCATAGGTTGAAGCCCAGTCCAATATGATAGAATTATGAGGTGAGTAGGTCATAAGGGTGGAATCCTCATGAATGGCATTAGTGCCCTTTTAAAAGAGGCCCAGGGGAGCTCCATCGCCCCTTCCACCATGTGAGGACCCAGCAAAAAGTCACCATCCATGAATCAGGAAGAGGTCCCTCACCAGCCACAGAACCTCCCAGGACCTTGACCTTGACTTTTCAGCCTTCAGAACTGTGAGAAATAAATTTATGTTGTTTAGGATCTTCTGTTGTTTACACACAGTCTATGATATTTCTATGGCATTTTGTTATAGCAGCTCAAATGGAGTAAGACACTCTTAATAAAATGTACTGTTCTAGGTATTTCCCTGCTTGTTCAAAGATCCTTAAACACCCACCCCCACCCCCCTCACCCTCCTGCCCCCACAAGCCCTGCTCTGAGTCTTAGAGGGCTGATCCCTGGCTACCACATCTCCAAGCCCCGTTGCCAACAGGCTTTACGCTAGATTTGGCCAATGGAGGGAGATAAGAGGGTGGGGAGAAGAAACTCCCATTTCTGTTCTCCCCCACCCTTGAGAAGTCGTGTCTAATAGTGACTTATCTCCGCAATGGTTCTACCTCCCACTCACCATCCCTCCTTCTGTGGCTTCACCTTCTGCCGGGCAGTCCTGATCCCCAGGTTCCACTTTTGTTCTTTTATTTCTTTAGCTCTAGGGATGAGAGGAGATTTCTATCAGTTTTGTTGTCTGAGTTGCTTCACTGTCCCGCGATAGGACTTTTAGTTCTTTCTAACTGTGTATATAATTTGTTCTTTCTATTAAATTTCCTCTGTTGAACTGTCTTCCATGAGCTCTTGTTTTCCTGAATGGATTCTGACTTACTGACCCAATGAGTAGAAAATAGCAATATTCACATTTCTAAAAGGATTTCCTAAGAACTTGAACTATTTCAACCTTTTTGTTTTTATTTTATTATTATTATTTTTTGAGTTGAGCCTGTCACTCAGGCTGGAGTGCGGTGGCATGATCGTGGCTCACCACAGACTTGATCTCCTGGGATCAGACGATCCTTCCACCTCAGCCTCCCAAGTAGTTGGGCCTACAGGTGTACACCATCATGCCTGTCTAATTTTTAAAATTTTATTCTATTATTATTATTATTTTGTAGAGACAAGGTCTTACTATGTTGCCCAGGCTGGTCTCGAACTTCTGAGCTCAAGCAATCGTCCCACCTCAGCCTCCCAAAATGCTGGAATTATAGGCATGAGTCACTGTGCCCAGCCTGCAATATTCATATTAATATGGAAATACTGGATGGAGTGCTAAGCTCATGTATTAGTTAAATAAATGGTTCCACCATTTATTCAGTTTTTAAAATGTACCCCCAACTTATTGGATTCAAATTTCTTCCTTGGCTGAATTATTTTTTAATTTTGTATTTTAAAGATGTGGGGTACATTCAGGGTTAGGTATACAAACGTTCATTATGCAGGTACCCTTGTTAATGAGGTGTGGCCTCTCCCCCAACCCCAGCAGTTTCCCACTACTGCCAATCCCTTTCTTACAGTATTATGATAATTGTTCAAGGTCCACTTATGAGTGAGAACATGTGGTACTCAGTTCTTTGTTTCAGTGATAGATCATTCAGTATTATAGACTCTAAGTCCCTTCAAGTTGCTGCAAAGTCTATAATTTTGTCCTTTTTTATGGCTTTGTAATATTCCATCATGCACATGTACCACTTTTTTTTTTATCCAGTCCTCTTTTGATGGACAGCACGGTTGGTTCCATGTTTTTGCTATTGTGCATAATGCTGCAATAAACATGCATGTGCAGGTATCTTTTCCATAGAGTGATTTGAATTCCTCCAGGTATATTCCCAGTAGGGGATTGCGGGTTCATATAGAAAGTTGATTTTTAGAACTTTTAGGCATTCTTGGCTGAATTTTATTTTATTTTATTTTTTGAGTTGGAGTCTCACTCTTTCCCTCAGGCTGGAGTGAAGTGGCATGCTCACACCCACCACAGCCTTGACCTGCTGGGCTCAGGTTATCCTTCTGCCTCAGCCTTCCAAGTAGATGGAACTACAGGTATGTACTACCATGCCCAGCTTATTTTTTGTTTATTGGAGAGATGAGGTCTCACCAACTTGCCCAGGTTGGTCTCAAACTCCTGGGCTCAGGCAATCCTCTTGCCTCAACCTCCCAAAGTGCTGGGATTACAGGACTGAGCCACCGCACCTAGCCCCTTGACTGAATTTTAAATGATCACACGTCACAGAGCTTCAAGTTGCTCCAGACATATTGAAACCTTACATAAATCATTAAAATCACAAGAGTATAATAATAGTAGCTATAGTTTTTTGATCCATACAATGTACCTGGCACTCTGCTCAACTCCTTATATACATAATCTTTTAAAATTCTCCAGCAAACTACGGGGTATGTGTTCTAATCAAGATTCTTAGTGGCAGCCCAGCTTGGTGGCTCAGCCTATAATCCCAGCAATTTGGGAGGCTGAGGCAAGTGAATTGCCTGAGTCTGAGGGTTCAAGGCCAGCCAGGGAAACTTGGTGAGATCTTGTCTCTACAATAAATCAAAAATTAGCCAGGTGTGGTAGTGCGCTTATAGTTCCAGCTACTTGGAAGGCTGAGGTGGAAGGATCATTGAAGCCCAGCAGGTCGATGAGTATGCCACTGCACTCCAACCTGGGAGACAGAGTGAGATGCTAACTCAAAAAAAAAAAAAAAGATTCTTAGTGGCAAATAGTAGACATTTATTTTGAATAGTCCAGAAGGGTATCACAGAATTGAGACCAGAGCGTCTTGGTAACTCGTGCAATTAGCTAATAAGTGAGCCTAACATATTTTAGACTGAAGAATCAGGATTAGGAAAGAACTAAGGAAGCCAGCCATGGCTAAGCCCATGCCACACGGATGACTTGCTAAAGATGCTGTGGTAGCATTGGACACCACTAGTGCAGGTTCTTAAACCATCCCTGCCTTCCTGAGAAGGTCGTCATCTAACAGAACATGCGTAGTTGTCAGGGTCCGTGAAGCGAGAACGTCTTTCCAACTTCAGTAGTAAAGTATTCATGGGATTACCATAGCCTCCCTGCTTCAGCTTCTATAATAAACGATAATAATGTGATCACCATTTGGGAAACTGCATCATCAAAATGGTCCCCACAAATGGTCCCCACAACATCATGATCTCCATTTTACACCTGTGAAGATAGGGGCGTGCATATAATGAGTGGTGAAACTTGTCTATGAATCTTCCAGTCCGTCTGAATCTGAAGACTACCCTTTTTCCGCAATACCACAATTTCTCTTTATATATTGTTACTTTGTACCTTAATTGATTAGTTCTTTGAAAATGTTGATCTACACTTAAAAAACCACTTTTAAAAATGTACAGGCAGCATTCCTCTAACTAAAGAATTCAGCTTGGGCATTAAAATTCATTTGTATAATTATGTTGTACCCAGCTTTTCAGGGATTTGCTGATTATGTACCTCTTAAACAATGTCATGACCTGGGATCCCTCCCTGGGAATTGGCCAGAAATGTTTCATATACATATTCACACATATAGAATGTATAAACACCTCCATCCTGTAGCATAATTAGCAGCATTCCATTCTTCTTGCTTTCCGAGAGGCACAGCCATGCCAGTACCTGGTCCAGGCACCCTTCTAGAGTAATGGAATGTGATTATCAATACTTGGGGGCATTTGGTTGGTACAGTGCTGGTATGCCTATTGACATATTGTTATGGAAATTAGATAATTATGCCAATAGGTAATACTTTGCATGTGACACTGCACGTATATATTTGTTTGTGGACAGAAGCCATGGAATGAGTTCTGGTTTCTATTCTTGACCTGACAACTGAGTGAGTCACTGCCATGTATGCCTTGGTCAGTCATATACTCTCAGTGCCCTATTATAATGCCTTATACTAGAATGCCCAGGAACTCAAATCAAAGCCTACAGACTCTGAATGTTCACAGCACTCAATTTTTCATCCCTTAAAGGTAGCACAATTATTTAAGTTCCACACCACTTTGGGAAAGGACATTTGTCCAGTTTCTCAATAAAAAAGGAAGCCCTTAAGAGGTCAGAAATTGGGGCAAAAACATGTTTATTTACTTATTACTATTATTTATTATTATTATTTTCTAAGAGAAGGTTTCACTTTATTGCCCAGGCTGGAGTGCAGTGGTATGATCATGGCTTACCACAGCCTCAAATGGCTAGCTCAAGAGATCCTCCTGTCTAGCCTCTTAAGTAGCTGGGACTACAGGTGTGTGCCACCATGCCCAGTGAATTATTCTATTTTTTTGTAGAAATAGGGTCTCACTTCTTTGCCCAGGCTGGTTTTGAACTCCAGACTTCAAGTGATCCTCCTGCCCTGGCCTCCCAAAGTGCTAGAATTGCAGGCATGAGCCACCATGCCTGGCATGAAACATGTTTAAAATGAAAGTAAGCTCCATGTATTTAGACGAGAACAACTGAAAAAGTAAGGAGCAATATTCCCCTACCCAGCATAAATAATTTTGATGCACCATAGTAAGGGACCTCTTGCAAATCTATTCCTTTATATGCTTTATATAAAAAGCTCCATTTGTTGTCATGACTAAATGAATAAAAAGGAGATGGAAAAGTTATTTGTGCAGTAGTAATAGCCTATTTCACTAAAGCATATTGAGGAGTACATACAATGATAAGAGTAGTTTCATTGTTGGGCAGTGTGAAATTATACTAGTAACATATAAATGAATACCTCTTCATTGTAAAAGAAATAAGCCATTTGAATGTATGTAGAATAAATCGAGACTATTTCTTAACTTGTCTCCTAAACAGTTGGGAGGGTATCTTTTGAGTCCATTTCTATGTATCTCATATATGCAGAATGTACATATACTGTCTCTAGTGTAAGCTCTCTCTAGCCTAATCATATCACTCCATAATCTTGATTCTGTATCTCATGTTTTTATGTTGAACATTATATCTAAAGAGTCACAATTCTTAATCTTTCCTTTATGTCTTCTGAATTTTGCCTCTTATTTTTATAGTCCTTCCGAAGCCCACTGGCTATTCCACCTGATTTTAAAAGTGATGGTCTAAGTGTTCATTCATGAAAGCATTTAGAAAATGATTGGTTGCCTGCTAGCCCAGAGGTGGGCTTAGGAGAGTGACTGTCTTGGTTAGGTTTGGTCTCCCATTGGTGCTCCTTTGAGCTTCAACTCTCTTGGCCCCTCCCACTTCCTGGCCTGTGTTGGCTTCACTGTTGGCTCTCACTCTCTTTTTGCTTCCCAGGAGACAACAGTGGTGCTCAGGTAAGTGGAAGGGGCCCATGGAATGTGGAGGGAGGCCCGATGTATGTCATCTTAGCATGTGACAGGGACAGGAGCTGGCCAGTGTCCAAATGTGAAGATACAGGCAATACGAATGAGAAAACCTCTAATTTTATACTAATTCGGTTCAACTGGTTTTGGCGCTTTGAAAAACTGATCAAGCATCAATTAATCTCAGAACTGGTCAATGACCTAAATCTACCTTATCTTCAAATTCAAAGGAAAAGAAGAATAAAACTTGCCAAGAAAGTATGGTTAATTTTTTTAAAAATAGACTTTATCTTTTGGAGCAGTTTTAGGTTCATAGTAAAATTGAGCAGAAAGCATGCAATTAATTTTTGAACATTCAGGATCCTATTCTCGAGCGTGTGGATTAGCCAAAGTCTTTTTCCTCCTTTTGTTTTCTATTTCATTTCCCCCCTTACTATTTTTTTTGGGGGGGGGGGCTCTTTCTCTAGTACCTTAAGATGGACAGGAGAGAGAAACAGAGATGAGATTCCATTAAATTTTTCTTTTAACTTATATTACAGTCATACCTTATGTGAGGGGTTAGGATCTCAAGGGAGAATATAAGGTCAAAATCATATGCCATCAAAATTGCTCTTGAAAATGTCTTAAATGGGCAATAACACCTAGGATATACCTAATTCTTATCATTGTTGTTTGCTGGTTGGATTTTTTTTTTTTTTCTCCAGCACTGAAACATATATGAAGGGGAACCTCCCAAAACCCAGAATTATCTTTTGGAGGGCGGGCATCTTGTAGTACAGGCATCCCCCACTAGGCAAGTGTTCTAGGAACCCATCAGCTAGTGTTGTTATGAGAGGTTGTGTTCAGCTTTAGTGAATTTTTTTGGTGTGGAAATTCTTTACAAGTGATAGGTGATTTACAAGTGCACCTGCCCATACTGTGCTGAGCATTCAGCAATTTTGACCCCAAAGTGGCAAGACCCTATGACCCACCCTCTCTTGCCCTGAGCGATTTTTTTTCTTTCCCTGGATGAAAAAAGTCCTCAAAGGGAAACGTTTTACTGAAGTGGAAGAGATGAAACAAAAACTGGCAGAAGCACTAAAAGACATCAAAATTGACGAGTTCAAAAACTGTTTCGAGCAGTGGGAAAAGTGTCTCAATAGGTGTACTGCATCAAATCGAGAGTACTTTGAAGATGACTGAAGTTTAAACATGTAAGATTAAATATACACTTTGTATAAATAAATTCTAGATTCTCTTGAGACGCCCCTCGTATTTTTTCACTGAGAAAAATTTTTGATCTGCCCTCAGTCTTTTGCCAAGGATGATAGACCAAATTTGGTCTATTGTATAATTTATAAGGGGGAGGGGAGGAAACAACCTGTACTACTGTGAGCTCTCTAAGTATCTCAAAAAAGACAAGTTGGAAACATTAGGTGTAATAATATCTCTCCTTCAAACAAAATGCTAATTATTTTACTTGCTAAAGAGGTTGTCTTTTCAGACATTTTTTTCCAGAAGGTCATGAACATAACCTGAATAGGGAGTATTTTATGATTGTCTGAATTTTTTGAACAATGATATAATAGAAGGCTCATTTTTAAGGGAAGTCTTATGTTTTATGGAACTATATTTTGTCAAAGTGCTTTTATACACAAGCCAGATTAAGGACGGTTGATCAGGTAATTCACCAAAGGATTTTAAGATAGCAAGTTATTTAACATCAAAGTGATAGAAAAATGTGATTCCAGCATCTTGTTTCACCCCAGCTTGAGTCTCTGATGTTACCCCACCTCTTCTACCTTAAGATTCTCTTCCTAGCACATGCTGCCACTTGCTTTGACAAAAAGTGCTTCCTCGTGGCTTTGAGAGTTATACATTTGAGCTTTAAAAGAAGTGTCACGCCTAGGGTCAGGCAGCAGGTCACCCAGGTAGGATGGACAACTATCCTGACTCATGTTCACCTGCTCCTCGTTATGTCATAACACAAAACAACATTTAACAAGTTCCTATAAAGCAACCAAAGGAAACAATGCTGCAATGTGTCATTGTCACAGAGTTACCAGAAGTTTGGGGGATATTTTTGGTTATGTTTCTATTGTGGAGTTTTTAGGGTGGTAATGGCAGTAGTTGTGTGTTGTTTATTTGGCAAGAATTGAAATTGGAGGCTTCTGTCATCCTGATTGCTTATTTCAACAAACGATATAAATAAAGGCATGTTTGTAGGAAAGCACCTGGGTGGGGACAGCATTTTGTAATCTCTTGATCTGCATCAGGCTGTATATTTTAGGAGAAGAGAGGAAAGAATGGCAAAAGGAGACACAGATACAAATGTATACAGATCACCAGCTAAGTTTGGTCAGAGTGGTCTGCCAAATAGTTTCGGTTACTAACGCTTATTAGTTGTTTACTGTGCACCACTAAGTACTTCACATGTTTTATCTCACTTCATCCTCACAATAACCCAGTAAAATAGCCATCATCGTTGCCATTGACCAAGATCTCATGGCTAGTAAATATCAGAGCCAGAGTTAGAACCTCAGAGGAATCCATGTTGTAACCACTGAACGATGACTTTCTACCCTGCTTTATTTAAAACGTGGCCTGTTTTGGTTTTTTAGAACGGTGGTGGCCAATTTGCCTCCACAATCTAGACATGATTTCAGGACTTAAACAGAAATACTCCAGTCTATACAAAATTCAAGTAAGTCACTCCTGCCTGAATCTCTCTCCCCAGTAACCCAGTAGCAATGTACACCTGGCAGAGACGTAGTTTTGATGTGCGTGGCTTGGGGCAAAGCTTGTTTCCGTACACTCTGCAGCACGCCCACAAGAGACGAACAGCTGGCCTGACCGGACAGTGCCCCTCCTGGGACTAGTTATTTACATGAACCAGTGCCGAAACTTCTGCAGAAGAAAGGTGCTGCCAAGAACCCTAGAGGAAGTTAGACGCTTTATCTTTTGCACGCACATGAAGTCTTCGGAGAACCCGGGTGGGTGTGGCTCCCAGGAGCTAATCGTCCCGTCCAGATGCAAATCTGGACCCTGTTTATGTGGAGGTGCAGACACAAAGGTAGATGACGCTGCGAGTCGCTGATGTGCGTGGGAAAGCCCACTAGCAACGTGGTTGGTTCTGTAAGCGCGGACAGTGCGACGGTGGGCTCTCAGCGGGACTGAGCTGTCTAGATGAGGGGTCTGCCGGTGCCAAACGCCCCACGCGCGGCTAGGAGCTTGCAGCAGAGTTCACGCTGGTGCGCTAGGGAAACCCGGGGCATCCGTCCAGCGCTCCACTAGTGGCTTGGCCGGCGGCTCCGCCCCGCCCCCCAGCGCCCCGACAGGCTCCGCCCCCAGCGCCCCACTCGGTTCCGCCCCCCAGCGCCCAGCGCTCCGGCTGCCCTAGTTCCGTAAACACTTCTCTCTCCGCCCCTAGCAGTCCCGGACCGCACCACTAGCAGCGAGAGGGGAGGACCGTTCCCTCACTCTCCTGAAACCCCCTCCAGTTCAATCTGTCCGCGGCCTCTCTGACCCAAACACAAGGGGAACTGTTTCTACAGTAGGTCGAATCTGTGAGAGCTCGGAATGGGAGCCTGAAGTTCCCTGGATTCCTTTGCCTCGCCGCGCCGTCTTCCCCCGCTCGCCGGTTTTGTGATGGCCGCGCCGTGGCTGCCTCCCTAGAGTCCCTCCGGGCCCTTTAAATAACGCGTGTGATGGGGGTGGGGGCGGGGAAAGAGGGACCGGGAGTTGTGGGGTTGCTGAGTTTCTGAGGCGATTGTGCTGCGCTCGGTGAGGGAACGGCCAGAGACCCCTGATCCGGGGTCACGACGTCGCCGTTCTCCTCTTGTCCACGCTCTGGACCCGGTGCGTATCCATCCCGGGGGAGGGGTCGCCGGCTCTGAGGTGACCGGCCGGGACCGGCGGAGGGGACACCTCTTCCCCCGGCAGGCGAGGGCCTCCTCAGCCCCATCTCGGAACTCCATCGTTGGACCGCGGGGCCGGGGGCGACCAAGCCCGGCTCCTTGTTCTCGCCTTCCCGAGTCCCCTTGTTTGACCTCGAACTGCCGTCCCGCGTGGGAGCGGGGCGCCGGCGCGCGGCGGCCGCCGCGGGTGTCGGGGGTGGACGCGGGCTGCGGGCCCCGGAGACGGTGGGATCGGGGCCGCCGAGCTGCTGTTTGCATCCTGCGGGGCGGGAGCCATCGGCTTCCAGCGATCAGGGGATGGGGCACCCCTCCCCCTCAGGAGTAGGAGACCGAGCCCGAGTGGAGGCCGGGCGGGGCCCGCGGCGTGTGTTTGGGGTTTGTTGCCGGGGTTTCCTGGGCACTCGACGCTGCCTTCGCCGTCCCCTCCCCCCAAGGATTTGTTTTGACAGGAAACGTGGTGCTTCTGGAGAGGAGGGGCGGCCGGAGGACGTGGGCAGGCAGGGTAGGCAGAGTTCTGGCAGGTTCCCTTGACGGGATCCTCGGTTAGGGGAAAGAGATGGAGCCATGCCCGTGAGGCCTGGGCTCGAACCCTTGACCTCTCAGGGATGGCTTGTGTTTCTCAAAGCGCTGCTGTGGGTGGCGCCACTGGGGTTAACAGCAATGATCTGAGGTGGCACGTGGATGAGCATAGTTACGTGTTTTAGTTAGTATTAGGAACATCTGTTGAATCCCACGAGCGATTTTATAATGCTATAAGGTTTCCTTTAAAATAAATATATTTGAAAGCAAAAATCTAGTCAAGCTAAAGAAAAGCGCTTTCTGAATTGTGGTATAGGTAGGGGTGGAGACGAGCAAACTGTCGTGAAGGGCGGTACTCAAATGACTGAAGTTTGGGAAATCTGAGATGGTTGTCCTGCTGCCTTAATCAGGAAGAAACTGGACAAGTTGTCCTTGTCCCCAGAGGACCCACGGTCACCAGCCCAGCCAGAGACCTTGCTCTTCCTGCCTGCCAACAGATGGTGAGGTTGTCTGTGGTTCCCACTCCCTGCCGCTGTCCTCTTCCTCTTAGCTCCAGGGATTCCTTGCATCTCCCAGGCAGCCAGTGGAGGCCCCGGGCTTATGTCCCTAGTCATGTGTGGAAGCAGCTTCCACGACAGTTTGCAAGGTTGGGGACCCCCGGAGGGAAGCACAAACCAGACAGGGTGGGAGGAGAGGGCTTTCGAATGTGAAAAGTGTCTAGAAACCCTTCTCTGGGATGCTGTCATGCCATCTGTAGCTGGAACATCTGCTTTTTACACACTGACTGGCTTGCTGGCTTTGATCTAGCTCTTTGTTGGTTCTAGTTTGATGAAGACCAGTATTGTCTAGCTGAAAGGTACAGGCACTTATCTCTCTGCTCTATGGTTTTTACTTTGCTGTGGATAAATAACTTTTTCGTGCTGCTGTTTTTTTTTTTTTTTTTTGAGTTGGAGTCTCACTCTGTTGCCCAGACTGGAGTGCAGTGGCCGCTCCCGGCCACCACAGCCTCGACCTGCTGGGATCCGGCGATCCTTCCGCCTCAGCCTTCCGAGTAGCCGGAATTACAGGCATGCACTGCCACACTCGGCTGAATTTTTTATTTATTGTAGAGACGAGGTTTTGCTGCCCAGGCGGGTCTCGAATCCACAGGCTCAGGCAATCCACTCACCTCAGTGTCCCAAAGGCGCAGGATTACAGGCTGAGCCACCGAGCCTGGCTTCGTGCTGCTGTTTGATACTGGTTCTAAAGCAGCATTTTGCAGAACGTGGAAATTTTCCACATCATCTGCAGTGTTTTGTTTTGTTTTTGTTTTTGTTTTTTCTTAGAGCCCAATCTTACTCCTCTGGCTCTTCATCCCTTACTACGCATATGTGAATGCTTATCTTTACTCCTGATTTTGATCTGGTCTTGAAGGGATAGCTCACTAGAGGTTTCTTGAAATTTCTCTTAACCTTAACTGGATAGGTTCCATTCCTCAGGGCCCTGCTGGATAATCTGAATATTTCACTCTAAAATGTCTATGACTCGTACTAGCTGTAAGCAGTTAACCCTTTGAAAATACTTGAGTTTTAACTAGGGATAAATAATGGCTCCCTGCTAGAGGATCTTCAGTCACTCTAGCCGGGGTGGTTGAGAGTTATTTGGGGTGATGGTCTCTTTCAGTGATGCCCTTCACAGAACAGCACTCGAGCAGCCATAACAGGATAAGGTCAGCTTGCTACCACACATGCAAGTGTCTGCATGGTGATGGGTAGATCAGTTTGGCAGAGTGGGAGTGGAAAGAATGAGCAACACACCAGATTTTCTCCAGCTGTCCTGAAGTGGAAGAGAGCATGAACTTTAGGGATCCACTGCCTGGATTTGAGTTGTGCCTCTACACTGCTGTGGACCCTTGGGCAAGTAATGCAACCTCTCTGAGCCTCAGGTTCATATTGTAAGATGGGGTTAATAATAATATCTTAGCTAACAAGGTTACAATGAAGAATCAAGGAAATAAAATATAAAAAGCACTTATAATACAATAGCTATTGAGTCTTGTGTCTGAGGTCATAATAGGCGCTTAGTGTCTGTTAGCTCGAAATATTACTTGCTACCAGTATTAGCAGGGTGGAAAGACACAATGTAAAAGTTCCTTTAAACTCCTGAACTCTTTACTAGTTTGAATGATTCATGCCTTGGAAATGTGGTAGGCACTGGGAACCAAGAGGGGAGACATAGCTGCTTCTTACCAGCACTTAAAATCTAGTGGGAGACAGATAGGCACACATCTGGAGTACTTTAAGTGACTGCATAATGGGAATATGAACAGTGTGAGTGAGGGAGAAGAGAAGGAAGACCCAAGTTGTCTTATGACTAGAAGTGTAGCTTAGTTAATGCAGTGATATTCATTGAGCTCCTGCTCTGTCCGGGTAGTGCTCTAAGCTCTGGTGGCTCGTTTAGATGCAGTGAGTGGGGATACCAGGGAAGGTTACCTTGAAGTTGTGACGTTAAATTTAAAGTCTGAATGACAATAAGAAGTCAACCATGAGGAGATCAGCGAGAGGAACATTCTAGGGGGAGAGAAGAGCAGGTGCCAAGAGCTCTGAAGTAGGAAGTTGGGCGGCGTGTCTGAGGAACCCATAGAAGGCTGTTGTATCTGGATCATGAAGGGCTGGGGAAGAGCACTACAGAATGAGGTGAGCAGAAGTCACATCACAGGGTTGTAAATCATGGCCAAGAGACTTCTTGAGGAAAAGGAAACCACCTGAGGATGAGCTCTTAAGAGGGATGATTTGTTTTGCCTCTTCTAGAGGGCTCTGGCCTATTTTGTGTTTTATTCTTTAGGCACTTTTCAAGGAGGATGCCAGGACGAGTTTGTCTAGAAGAGCTCTTATAATAGAGTGGTGTTCAAGCAATCACAGTGGTGAGAACAGTCAAAATTTCAAAACTGTAAGAGACTGAACTGTTCTGAATTAGAATCTTGAAGCACTTCATCTTCTCTTTTAGCCTTTTATTTGGAAATATTTTCAAACTTTTAGAAAAAGTTGAAGGAATAGTACAAAGAATACCCTTTTGTCCACCTTTTATTCAGACTCACCTATTAACATTTTGTTCCATATGCTTCATTGTTTTCTTTCTTTCAGTTGAATCATTTGAGGAAAAGTTGCATACATCATGGCCCCTTATTCCTAAATGCATAACCACAGTATAGTTCAACTTCGGTGTATTTAACATCGGATACATGCAGTTAATTCAAGTATTGTAACAATGCTGTTAATTGACTAATAATATCCTTTATAACATTTTATTTTTTGCTCCAGGACAGGATCCAGTGTAGAATCATGGATTGCACTCACTTATCAAGTGTTGTTGTTTTTTTTTAATCTGGGACTTATCCTCACCTTCCTTTGTATTTTATGACATTGACATTTTTGGAATTCATAACTTCTTTTAATAAGAATAAAATAGGCCATGTGTGGTGGCTCACACCTGTAATCCAAGCACTTTGGTAGGCCAAAGCGGGAGGATCACTTGAGTCCAGGAGTTCAAGCCCAGCCTAGGTAACAGAACGAGACCTCATATCTACAAAAATAAAAATAAAAAATAAAAAAATTAACCAGGCATTGGTAATATGCACCTGTGGTCCCAGCTACTCAGGAGGCCAAGGTGGAAGGATCACCTGAGCTCAAGAGGTCAAGGCTGCAGTGAGACATGATTGTGCCACCTCTTTCCAACTCAAAAAGTAAAATAATAGTTGACATCTGTTAGGCACTTTCTAGGCGCTTAAGTACTTGATAGATTATTTCAGTTAATCCACAACAGGTCTATAACGTGGACACTATTATTATCCCCATTTTCAAATGTAAGTTCTCTGTTTCAGTCCATAAATATCAAAAGGAGCAAGGCTCAAGAACTCAGTCCACCTGGCTGCAGAGCCAGTGTTATTGCTTTAGTGACGTGCATTATCCTTGATGTATCTTTACAGTCCTGACGGACTATTTGCAGAAAGAGTCTGGTGCAGAAAAGAAAGAAAGAGGTGAAGTTGGACACACACTGAGGAATCAAGCAAATTAAAAGCCAATCTCCCCTTTATCTGTGAGACACAGGATTAGCCCCTTCAGGTCCCTGTACCTTTTCCCTCCTCTCTTAAATACCAGTGGTCATACTGTCATTCATTCATCAGTTTATTTATTCATCAATAATTATTTAAGTACTTGCTGTATTTTAGTCATTGGCCTTAGAAAGTATAACATTTGTTATATATTTGTTATCATAAAGTGATGGAACAAAACAATAAAATATGAATATGCAGCACATATACTTCATTTTTTGGGGAATAGTGACCCGCTATAGTGTTGTAGGCTTTGCATAGAGTTACTTTCTGTCTTCTCCTTTGACCTGTGAGTAAATCCTTTAGGTAAGATAAGATGCAATGTACCCCAAAAGTTGTTTGATTTACTTATGAGTTGCAGCGGTGAGGGCTAGGTAGCTCTAAGATTGTCTGTATAAGAAGGAGGACCTTTTTTAAAGACACAGCCTAGTTTAATTATCACCAGTCTAAGAACTCAAAATAGTTTTTAAAGCAGTCTAATTACCCTCAGTGCCTTTTGAATCAGGTAGCTTTGTCCCCAGATGACTTATTTGGAAACTCAAGACCAAGAAAGGTAAGAGCAGGTGTGAAGGAACTTGCAAAAAAACCATTCACACTATGATCGGCCATTTGCTTTTGGCTTTTGTATGCCAAACAAGTGCAAAAGTTCTGTCCTAGGTTAACTAACCAGCCTCTGTTTATATGTAGAGGAACATGCTTTTATCATCCTGACATAAACTGTTCCTCCCTCCAGAGATTTTAAGGGGGTGGTGATATTAACAAACAAAAAAACGGGCAAATAATAATAGCAAACATCTGTATCCTATTTATTGTCAGTGATTGTTCCAAGTACTCTACATATATTGACTGAATGAAATCACACACCAACCCTATGAGTTAGCAATTATGAGTATGTCTATATGAGGAAACAGGCAATTTCTTAATAGAGTAATAATGGGCACTTTGGCGTCAAAGATAGGCTTCTGCTTGGATACTCTAAGGCCCAGTTTTGAAGTGGAGGCCTCTACCCGCTAAACAAGATTTTCTAAATATATTAAAGCTTTTAAATTTTTCTGTTGTGTCCCCTGTGCCAGGAACTCTACCTCCAGTGAATTGTTGGCAGAAAGTGTAGTTGAACATTATTAAGCATGCCTTTCATGAGCACACATCTAATTTCTCAGAACTTCTAGTGATGCCTCTTGGAACTCAGGGTTTAGAGCATCTTAGCAATTCGTAACTGAAAACTTTGTAACTGATCCTCACCTGTAAATAACTGGCTCAGCCCTCTCAGAAAAATGAGGTGAAGAGAGCAGATGTGATGCACATAAAGTTATACAGAAAATTAATGGGTCCCAAACCCTGGACCCCTAACTCCTAACCTAGAGCTTTTTATTTTTTAAATCTTTGCACTTTTCTGCCTTGCTAGACACAATTAAGAAACTTATCAGGTGTGCTGTCTAGCTGGAACAGAAAAATGAAATGGACAGTTATAACGATTAAGCCAGTTCATAAATTCCCATGGCTGAAGACTTTTATTCACTTTTACTTGGAAAAACAGCTAAAGCTCATTTGAGGCAGCTATAGTGGAGAAAAATTAACAACAGAGCATACATGGCACAGTTGTTACATTATGAAGCAAACACTGAAAAAAAATGAAATAGAAACAAACTTATTAAAATAGGAGTGTGACAAGGACCCAGAAATTTTGCGTTTTAAGTCTAATAAGATAGGCTTAGGCAATAGATTCTCTGCTCTCAGGGTTTGGACTTTGGCAGTACCAGGCCAGTTAACATGTAGTGATATCAGCTTGCAAATGTTCTGGTTGAAGTTGTACCAGATGGGACTCAGGGATTCTGATTTAGCTGACACTGAATGAATACTTGTCATATACTTGGCACTGGTGGTGGACAAGACACGGTCTCTGCCTTATTAAGAAGATTCAGAAGTAACCATAGGAAGAAAGTAACTGTACAAGAGACTAAGTGTTCTTGTGGAGACAGAGAAGATGAGCTGCAGATGGTACAAGGAGCAGCGCCCTTAACTGGCCAGAGGATGGAGGGAGAGCTTCCTGGAGGAGGTAGCATTTTCAAGAAATGCCATCAATGGAACATAAAATGTTGGTAAAGAGAGAAAGCAAGCTAGAGGCGAGGGTGAACATTCTACTGAGAATTTGGGGTTTGGTAGCAGTGAAAGTACCAAAGCAGTCCCTTTTCTTCTGCCCTCTTTCCCCTACCCCCGAGCAGGTTAGAGTTACACCTCAGGTGGAATCTAGTTTTCATGGGGTAGAGGAGATTACTGCACTTTGAAGGTTCAAGGGTTCAGGGCTGTTTTGCCACCAGTGTTCATGATGGTTGGCTTTGGGATTCTAGAATAAGGTGAGTGTCTCCACATGGTAGCTCCCTGGCAGCTCTGCTCCACTCATTGCCCTTCAGGGAGCATAAGCAGTCTCCACACGAGCAGTTTTCTCCTTGCAAATAGGTGGGCTAGGTAAGGGTGCGTTTCTGTTAAGTGGCAGGACT
Organism: Carlito syrichta; assembly: GCF_000164805.1. NCBI lineage: Eukaryota > Metazoa > Chordata > Mammalia > Primates > Tarsiidae > Carlito > Carlito syrichta. The sequence goes on from NW_007225824.1 coordinate 382,649, forward strand.
TAAGAACTTTGTACAAATACCCTTGGCCTTTGACCCTTATTAAATCCCTCTCAGACTCATCCTTTCCCTTGTCATCACATAAGGAATAAAAAATAACTCTGTTTCTCGCAACAAAGGCCTGATCCCCCACCTTAGTCTTGATCCTGCCTCTCCTTTCTTGTGTTTTTTCAACAATGCCTTGTTTTCCCTTTTCTTACTTTCCAGCATCCAGCACACCCAGTTTCAGTAACTGGACTTGAGAACCATGAGATTAAGACCCTGTGTGTTTTGTTCAGTTACTTTTCCCAGTGCCTCGTCTGCAGTAGGCACTCGGTAAATATTAATGGAGTCATTGAAGAAACTGTGCAGGCATTTTCAGGCATACTGTACACAGTTGTGGTTTCACATTCTGGCAACTTTAAAAGCACCACATCCCTCATTGAATGGACTGATTCAGGTTTAAAAGGATTCAGTGAACTCTTCCTTTCATTCTTGTCTATCTAGGATTTGAGGTACCTTTCTTCTTGGGCCTACGTTTCCCCTTCACTGTCAGCTGACACCACACTTATATCAGGGCCAGCTCCTTCATGGGCTTGGCCAGTGCTCCTGAGCTCAGGCTTGTGCATCTCATGTGCTCATGATCTGCTTTCTGGGTTGTGCCCAGACCCAACTGTCTTTCCCCGATGTTTCAGAAACAGCACTGGATATAGAGATAGGGGACTGGTTTTATGGCATAGGAAATCCCTTTGTCCCTCTCAGACTGTTCCCCCATCTGTGAATCAGGATCCTGTGTGCCTGCTCTCTCAGGGTTGTGGTTAGCACTTTGTAGTTGTCAAAGGCAAGCCAAATACAGTATCAGGTCTTTCTCTTTATAGTACAACAGTTCATGTGAAAATGATGGGGCAAGAAGCTAAAAACCTGCCAGCCAGAGATTTAATCAGTCTTCCCCTTTTCCCAGAGGCTCACACAAAGCATAAAGAGGCTGATTTTTTAAGTGTTTTATTTAAAACAAAGTAATAGGCACAATAGTAACAGCTAACATTTGAATTTTGTGCCAAGCACTTTAACAACTTTGATCCTAGTCAATCTTCAGGCAACTCTAGAGATTAGTTTTTCAGTCCAGTTTCTCTGATAAGTAGGTGAAGTGACCTTCCTGAGGTCAAATGGCAAACAGCAGAATATGCAGTCTGATCCTAGAGTCCCATATGCCTTCCTTCCATGTTTTAGCAACCCAAAAGGAGAGGATATATATTCTGTGCATATTTTGTAAGCATCTGCCTTTGCTTCGAGCCGCTCTTCTTTCATACTGGGACATCCTAAGTAGGCTCACATCTATGACTGTGGAATCCCTTTTCTGGAAGGCAGTCTTGATGGCCTAGTGACAGTCTGACCAAGGTGCTGCGGGAAGAATGAGGTCATCTGGGGACCTTTCCAATGCTAAGACACTTGTGGACATAGTTATCTACACTGGCACTGCCAATGGAAGTACCACAGAACATTGACACAGGGTTCTGTTTGTCTGTGCAGGTGCTATCTCTTTGTCCACACTTACGTGATACAAAATGCCCTTCAATGGTGAGAAACAGTGTGTGGGAGAGGACCAGCCAAGCGATTCAGACTCTTCGCGGTTTTCCGAAAGCATGGCTTCGCTCAGTGACTATGAGTGCTCCAGGCAGAGCTTCACAAGCGACTCCTCCAGCAAATCCAGCTCTCCCGCTTGTGAGCTGACGGGGTCAGGGTGGGGGTGGTGAGGGTGACATTAGACGTGTCTTGGATTTGGAAACGCAGAGGTGTTTGAGAACAACAGACTTCTCCTCATTTCTGGATTTACCAGAATAGCACTACAGAGGTTCAGCAGCTTTCTTGGAGACGTTCTCAGAAATAAATAGCCCCTAGAGTTTACAATCTGCTGATTTTTATTTTGATTACTGTCTCTGATCTGCTTTCACCTTACCAAAAGCAGGCCTCCAACTCTGTCTTATCTCCCAAATGGCAGAAATCCATTCTTTGCGATTATTTCTTGGGTTCTCCACAAGGATGAATTTGAATTCGTCTTCTCTGATTGTTTCTGATTTACACTGAAGGAATTTTGCCTTCACTGAAGGGTCAGCAAGGAAGTGAAATAATCTAAAGCGTTTCCTGGTGATTTCAAAAGCGTTGTGCAATTCACCCAGAAAGGTACCCACGAGGAGAATTACTATACTTGGAGTGTAAGAAAGAGTTTCAAGATAGGCCAAAGCAAAGGAAGACATCTTTTTTTCTTTTTCTGTGTGTGGAAACTAGAAATGTATAAGGCAGATCTGTTTGCTCCTTTTTAGAAATAGGGTTTTGCTCTGTTGCCCAAGCTGATATGCAGTGGCACAATCATAGCTCGCAGCTGGGCTCAAGTGATGCTCAGTCTCCCAAGTAACTGTTACTTGAAGTGCACACTATGTGGCTAATTTTAATTTTTTTTTTTCCTAAGAAACGGTATCTTATGTTGTTCAGACTGGTCTCAAACTCCTGGGTTCAAGCAATTCTCCCATCTCAGCCTTCCAAAATGCTGAGATTACAGGTGTTAGTCACTGTGCCCAGCTCTGTTTTTCAGTTTTTTTCATTGACACTTTGTTTAGAAAGCATAACACCTTTAACTGACAAAGTAAATGCAGGAAAAAGCAACTAGTGTTTAATGTGATCAAATGTCCACTTCTAAAAAATTTGTTCATTTGTATTTATTTACAAATTTTGCATTCTCATTTTTGAAACTCAGAAAATACTTAAGTGTAGAGAAAAGAAAACATTGCCCTATCACCCAAAGACAACAACTGGCAGTGCTTTGCTGTATCTTTATTCTTTGCAAAGACATATGTGGGTATATATGTATGGACTCTTTTCCCTTAGTATTAAATATTTACTCATGATGATATATCTATGAAATATTGTTTTTATGACTGCTTACTACTTTATCAAGTGAATATACTGTAAATTTACTTATACATTGATTTATCACTGGATATTTAGTTAGTTTCCATTTATTTGCTATTATTAACAGTGCTTTATGAGCATTTTAGTGCGTAAAGCCTTTCTGAAAATTCCTTTGCGTATCATTGGATTACTAAACCAAAGAGTACAGACATTTTTAAGGAGAAACTTGAGATAGAGATGGTAAAAGAATTAACCTCAGATTCCTGTGCCTTTTCTTACTCTCTGTATTATATATGGGGTTGATGCAACAGATGACGGGGCTTCCTGAAGAAGGGTTTTACTAATTCTGTGTATCACCTTTCTTTCTCTTTCTGCTGTTCCCCTCCTCCCCTTCCTTCTCTTCTTCCTCCTCCTTTTTCTTTCCTTAAAAAAACTAGGTAGCAAAGTGTTACCTGTCAGTGCAGTTGCTTGAGATCATGATTTTTAATTAACAGAAGCTAAAATTTCCAAGTGATTTTTAAAAAGACGTAATTTATTAGAATAATTTCTTAGTATAATCTTTAAAAATAACTCAGATTTTTTTACTTACTACATCCCACTGAGAAGTAGATTATCCAGCTTCTTAGATTTATTCTATTTTACTTTAATTATGTAAATTTTTGAGTTCTTACCATGTTCTTTTTTACTTAAATTATCTCATTCAGTCACCTTAGGTCTACCCCGTGAGGAAGTAAGCTATACCTCAGTGAAATAATTACCAATTGGCAAAACTTAGAATTTAATTAAGCATTGTACTATACTGCTTATATGTTTAGAAATTATAGTTTTAAAAATCAGTTATTTCATATTGAGTATATTTAATGAAACTTCTGAATTACAGAATAAAAATACTCTTATCACTTTCCTACATAATATATATAATAAATGCAAGTACCAATCAGCACTAAAATGAGATCATTTAATTTTAAAAAGAAACTTATAATAGGCCATATTAATATATATTAGAAATATATCTCAGAAATATTTGAGAGTTTATTATCAAACATGGTAATGAAAGCTATTCAAGGAGTTCTTAAATGTTTAAAGCCTCTATTTAGTGGGGGAATCTCCCTATTTTAGTATATATTCTCCTTATACGTAAAACCCTAAAATATACATTTGCATTAAATTAAACATTGTGTGTATCAGGCAGCTTAATTGGTTGATAGCTTCTCTTCTACTGTGTTAACTGGCCTTTGTTTTTTTCCAGCATCAAGCCCTCCCAGGGTTGTAACATTTGATGAAGTGATGGCAGCAGCAAGGAACTTATCAAACATGACTCTTGCTCACGAAATTGCTGTAAATGAGAACTTTCAGTTGAAACAAGATGCCCTCCCGGAGAACAGGTAACCTGGAGAGCGTTTGTTGTATATAAACCATGCTGAAGATTGTGTGTGTGTGTGTGTGTGTGTGTTTGTGTGTGTGTGTGTGATGTACACACATGTAGTCACACTGATTCTTGGAAGTTCTTGTATAATATCCACAGGGGTAAACGTTATTTAGTTCTCTCACAGGGTCTTATACTTTAAAAAAAAATATATTACTCTAGGGTGCATATTACCCATCATCTTTAGAACAGCCTATATGTCACTTTCTGAGGGAAGCTTTTCCTGACATTCCTGAATCCCGTAGACTACAATTAATTCCTTTGCTAGGAATTCCTGTAATTCCTGCTACCTCCTCTTTGTTAAGAGATCTTATAATTTTATGTTCAATGTCCATCTTTCCCACTTGACTGAAAGCACCGTTAATGGAGGAACTATTAATATGTCTATTGTTTGTTGCTCTGTAACTGTCACTTAACCTAGTACCTGGCGTATAGTACGGGCTCAAAAAATATTTGCAAATTGATTAAAAACTGATATCCAAGTTGTGAAGAATAAATAAGTGCTGCTAAACAGCCAGAGTGCTAAGAACAGGCAATTTAGGAATGTCTGGAGGTAGGAATCACAGCTGCAAGGGACACTTCCTGGTTAACCTCACCCCAGGAGAGAGACTTCTAGTGGGAGCCACACCCTTATATCCTACTTCAGTCTCTGGCATCAGTGGCTCACAAATTTCCTGGGACAAAGAGGAGAAAAATCTTGAGACTATCATCATAGATAATCATCTTTAGAAGCAAAGTTGGCCCATGGATTGAATTTTTCCTTTCTTTTCTTTTTTTTGAGTTGGAGTCTCACTCTGTCACCCAGACTGGAGTACAGTGGCCGCTCCCGGCCACCGCAGCCTCGGCC
>NW_007225824.1:387926-417515 GCF_000164805.1 Carlito syrichta
TCCGGCTGATTTTTTTGATTTATTGTAGAGATGAGGTCTCGCTGCCCAGGCAGGTCTCGAGCCCGCGGGCTCAGGCAATCCACTCACCTCAGCCTCCCAAAGGCGTGGGATTACAGGCTGAGCCACCGAACCCGGCCAGATTGAATTTTTCAACCTCACAGAGCCAATTATAAATCCTGAGGCATTCTCTCCATCAATTAAACCAACTTAGAATATTTGATGCCACTTAGAACTTTTACATTTGTTTTAAAGCAGGAAAATAAGTAAACATTAATTTTCCTTCTTTAAAATGTGTTGCATAGTCCTCCTGGGGATATTGATCATACGCTATTGATATTTTTAAGATTGCTATCTTTTGTGGATGTATCTTTGGTAACTGCATTTTCCATGACCCCTTCTACCAACTGTACTGCTACACCCTTAGGCTATGCCACTATCAGCTCTGGCTTGGGCTCTCAGTTCTGACTGACTGCCCTGTTTCCATTCTTAGCTTCCCACATCCACACGGTAGCCATAATGATCTTTCTAAAGGAAATACCAGATTAAATAATTTCATTTCCAAAAACCCTTCAGTGGTTTTCTAGTACACATAGAATAAAAACCCAAACTCTTCATTATGGCCTGGAAGGCCCTACTTCCCGACTCTGTCTCTGAACTTTCCATCTTGCTTGCTATGTTTCAGCCATGGCTTCCCTTTTGATCGTGGAGTACACCAAGCTTGAGCCTGTTTCAAAGACTTTGTTTTTCTTACCGATTTTTGAATGTTCTTTTCTTAGATGTTCACATGGTTCTTTTTTCTCCTCCTTGGAGTCTGAATACAAAGGTCATTGACTTAGAGAATCTCTCTTCAGCTACCTAGTGAAATCAGCACCCTCTTCATTACTATCTACCACGTTGTGTTTGCTGTTGTTGTTGTAGTTTTTATAGAGACGAGGCCTCACTATGTTGCTCAGGCTGGTCTTAAACTCCTGGGTTCAAGCAATCCACTAACCTTGGCTTCCCAAAGTACTGGGATCACAGGCTGGAGCCACTGTACCCAGCCTCTACCACATTGTCTTACTCTGTCCTCATCACCCTGAAACTGTCTTATTCATTTTTAATATGCTTTTTGTCTTTCTTTCCCTGCTAACATATTTAGCTTTTTAAGGTCAAGTTAGAGACTTTCTTCTCACTGCAGTACACCCAGTTCCTAAAACAGGGCCTCACACATATTGGATGTTCAATAAAAATTTATTGATGGATAAAAATGAATTTTTTAAGTTGAAATTATTGTTTTTAATGAAGTAAAGCAAAAGACAATTTTGTGCGTATTTGTATTTTAAATTCAAAAGCTCTAAGTGCAGGCTATAGTGTAGGCACTTGAGGATCAGACAGACCCTGGTGTTTGAATCCTGGCTTTGCTGGGACCATAACTGAGAAGACGCATGCTGTCCCAAGAATAAAATGGGGACTACACTACTTGCTTCATGCGCATGCTCATGGGCATAAAAGTGCCTTGCATGTAAGTATTTGGATACTATGGAAAATATGAATCCCTCTTCCCTTACAGTTTCTGCCATGGCTAGAAAGTGTGAGCAAGGGAAAGGAAATGCAGAGCTAGGACCCATTACCTTTGTTTGAAACCGAAGTTAGGAATGCTTATAAATGATTTGGTTGGTCATATCCTTTCCCTACCACCACAGCTCTTCAGAAAATAAAAGAGCCCGAAAGTACCTTGCAGCCTTTAGGAAAACTTAAACTCTAATGTCCCTTAGGGAACTATAAAATTGTCTTAGCTCATTTCACTCAAGCCAGGGATGTATGACTTGTAAAGTCAAGTGTGAAGTCCACCCCAGAAATGTTTGCTTTTCTCATTCTGGAGTTGCCCAGAAGAGTCTCAGACTTTGGAAATGGCATTTATGTTGAACAGATTTCCTCAGATAACTAGAATAAGTTTTAATGTTTAAAGTTACTGAGTAGAATATAATGTTTACAGTTTAAAGACACAACTTTAACTCACATACCTCAGAAGCAATTTCCTCTCTCCTAGCATTGTTGTATATTTACCTATTTGTACTTTAAGAAGAACAATTAGGAGATATTCTTAACTATCAAATTATTCATTCATTCACCATACATTCACTGAACACTCACTATATGTCAGGCACTGTGCGAGGCACAAGAGCAGGTACCTAGATGAAGAGTTATTTCCTCTGCTTGAAAGAGGTGTATAACTCTGTGGGGAAAGAGACTCATCAGTAATTACAGTGCAGGGAAATACATGATTTTGTAAAAAGCAGTTGCAAGATGGTATAGGAGTTCAGGTAGGAATGTGTATTTTAATGCACACCTATTTTAGGGCATGACATAAGGGGTGAAATAAGGTGGCCACTTACTCTATTGTGAGCTCTTCCTGGGAAGACTCCTGTTTCAGCATTTTGGTCTGGCTAACTTTAAATGGGACATCTAAGCTGAAGTTGGCAGGCATTCAAATGCATGTCTCCTTAGGGCCAATCTGTTCTATTTCGTGCCATGAAACTTCAGCTGTTGAGGAAAGAGCAAGTTCACCATCTCATTCCAAAAATCTAGAACAAGTCTAAAAATATGTGTAGAAGAATAGCTACATAAATTACGGTATCTCTTTAGGACAGAATTTTATGATATTATTGAAAGCCATAGAAAGGAAACATTTTAAAAGTCTAGGGGAAACACTTTCTTAGAGCAGAATGTTAAATGGAAAAAAAAGTATATAATATTGTATAAACTGAATAATCTTAAGTATTGAACAAGAGAAATATATAAAAGATTAGTGATGAGGTTATGGGCAATTATTATGCTCTGCTTTTCTGCATTTTCTAAGATTCTACAATGAGCATTTTTTTTATAATCAGGAAAATTGATGCTTATTTTTTAAAACAGTCCATTTCATTGCTATAGTTTGGCTGGTCGAGTGAAGCACGTTGTTCACCAGGCCTTCTGGGACGTGTTGGAATCAGAACTAAACGCTGACCCTCCTGAGTATGAACATGCCATCAAACTGTTTGAAGAAATCAGAGAGGCAAGTTGTTGTTGTTTGTGTCAATTAATGTCTTAGTCCGTTTGAGTAGCAATAACAGACTGCCATAGATTAGGTGGCTTATAACAATAAAAATAAACATCTCACAGTTGCAAAGGCTGGGAAGTCCAAGATCAAGGCACCAGCATATTCGGTGTTGGGTAAGGGCTTCTTTCCTAGTTCACAGATGGTACCTTCTTGCTGTGTCTTCATATGACAGACAAGGGAGCTCTCTAGGGCTTCTTTTATGAGGAAACTAATCCCATTCATGTGGACTCTACCTTCATGACCTAATCACCTCCCAAAGCCCTACCTCCTAATATCATCTCACTAGGGATTGAGTTTCAACATATGAATTGGGAGAGGGGCACAAACCTTGAGACCATAGTAATCTTTTTTTCCAAAAACTGTTTCAGGTCCTTTAGTATTGTCCACTCTTTAAAAACTGAACGAGTTCACTCACTGGGAGGGTTTTCCCTTGTACTTCCTAGAATAGGGTGAAGGCTGGGAAAATAGTGTAGTATACAGAGCTCAGGGTGATGCTTACAACACAGAACACTGGTTAAGAGCAAAGACTCTGGAGTTAGTTTTCCTGGTTTAGTGATGGGTTCTTTCTTTAAGTCTCTGTTTCCTGAGTACTTACAGGGGAGTCATAAGAATTAAGTAAAGTGACAGTTGCCATTTTAGCTAACATTTACAAGGCACTTGCTCTCTGCCAAGCACTCGATTATTCATTTATTCCTGTCATAACACTGTGAGGTAGTTACTCTGTTATTTTGTATAAAGAAAGCAAGTTCCCAGACTCATGCAGGACCATGTAACTTTGAGGAGTGGCAAGGGATTTGAATCGAACAACTCAGTTTGAGAGCCCAAGCTTCTAACGGTGTGCTATGTGTATATATTCAGTGTCCACTGTCTACTGAATATCCATTAAATACATTGTTTATATAATATAAATTATATATTATATATTATATATATATATATTATACTTAACGGTTCCTATGGGTATTCTAATCTATTCTTTTTTAAAGGATTCTCTTGGAGCCATGATCTGCAACTTGTTTTTCTTTCTCTACACTGTTTACCTATAGACTTTTGGAAGTGCAGCAGGTCCTTGAATAACATTGTTTGATGAGGAAAAAAAAAGTGATTCCCAGATGGGGCCACTCTCTAGGTGGGGCTTGCATGTTCTCCTAATAGTTTGCATGGGTTTTTTTAAGGTATTCCAGTTTCCTCTCACATCCCAAAGATGTGCACATTGAGTTTATTGGCCTGTCTAAATGGTACCCTGTAAGTGAGTAGTGTGTGTGGTGGTGGGGGATGGCATCCTTTACAGGGCTGCAACCCTGAACTGGAATAAGCAGGTTAGAAAACAAATGAGTACAAATGATTGTAAAATAAAAATTCATAAAGTATATTATAATTATATACAAATGCATGACAATAAGTGTTTGGCGTGAGGCTCAGCAGACCCACTGTATTTGTTATTGTTTGTTTTTGAACTGTGTGGTAGAAGGAGGTGCTCCTGAAAATGTTTGCTTTGCAAACATTTATTCCTTGTTTTAACCCACCACCACTATGACCACTGGCATGCACTGATTCACCAAACGTTAGGTAAATAATTATTTGACTTGTTTTTGTTAACCTTTCTTAAGTGTATGTATAGCTCACATTTGCTTCAATTTGTAATATTATAAGTATGTTGAGTCCTTATTTAGAAATTTGGTGATATTTTGTGACTAGAAATATGTTGGAGGAACTTAACTGTTGTTTATATCAATTACTCTATGGTAAAATTGGTCTCATTCTACATATTTTGTTTCACTTAAAGTTGCAGTTTCCAAGAACCTACCAGCAACAATATGTAAGGACTTACTATGCGTTCAGTAACAGTGCTTCCTTGCTAGTTTTCATCCTAACAGGGTTGATGATTTCCCATAATGGGGGCACTTTAATTCAGAAGAAAGACCTTTTTTTTTTTTTTTTAGGGTTGAGACACTGCAGTGCTCCTCTGATCCACTACACAGTTTATTTCAACTTCTGTGACATCCAGGGCATTAAAATATGAACAAGGAGTTTGGTCATCTGGACACTGAAGTGAAAACTAACAACCCTTATTCACGTAATGATGCTGTTAATTATTCTCTTTTTCCCTGTGTAGATTCTTCTCTCTTTTCTGACACCTGGAGGCAACCGGCTTCGAAACCAGATCTGTGAAGTTTTAGACACGGACCTCATTAGGCAGCAGGCTGAGCACAGTGCTGTCGACATCCAAGGCTTGGCCAACTATGTCATCAGTACAATGGGAAAGCTGTGTGCTCCCGTGCGAGATAACGCTATCAGAGAATTAAAGGCTTCTGGCAACATCGTGGAGGTGCTGAGGTTAGCACTTTTGCAGCTTGTGTTTTCTTAGAGTATCTTCGAAAGAGAAAAGTTCATTCAAAAGACAAGTGTGGTCAGGGAGCACAGAATAATAACTGGTCTCTCAAAGGAATTCTTGACCCTAGAAGAAAACCAGATAAGCAACGAGCAAGTCAATCATTCACTGTGGGCAGAGCTTTCAGATAGAATGATCTAACAAGGTTGTTAGTTGTCATGTACTGGGCCGTGGGGGGTGCAGTGATGAAAAGACAGATATAATTCCAGACTCCAGGGAGTTTACAGTCTAATGGGGAGAGAGACCTTGAACAATTAATTATAATTGTGATAAATACTGAGGAAGGGGAAGCAGAGGGTCTTAACAGAGCCACCAGCAGGAGGACCTAATCTAATCAAGGCTTTTTTATGGCTTAGGGTCACTAGCTGCTATAACACACAGACCCTGAATTCTCAGGATTTAACCAATAAAGTTTATTTCTCACTCATGGTGCAGTCTGATCCAGGAGTTCTTGGCCAGACAGCCTTCCGCATGTCATTTAAAGACTCCTCTGTCCTCAGTTCTACTCCTCCCCAGGTCCCAGGAGTCCTCTCCATTCAGCTGGCAAATGGGAAGACATCATGGGGAATGTATATGCTGTATGTAATCATCTGGCCCAGAATTGCCACATTTCCTTGACCATGACTGGTCACATGATCCCACCTAGATCGAAGGGGGTATTGAGAAGAGTCGTTGCTGTCTAGAAACACATTTTACAGCCACAGATCTGCACTGCTGGGAGTGTGGTCCTTTAGTGGTCAGCTAGCTATCTCTGCTGCAGCTCTCCTGAGGAAGTGTGGTGTATGTTAAATCATGAGAATCTCACCTGGCCATGTCGATATAACTTTATGTGATCTGAGAGGAAAGACGAGTCTGCAGCATTTTTTGCCGTTAGGGGAAGTTTTCTTTTTTTGTGTGAATATGGCCACATTGAGTATTGGGTTTTATGTAATTGTTTTTGAAAGGCAGGAGAAGGAAACTAGTCTGCATGTAGCAGGTAACTTACTTTGTGACCTTGGACAAGTTGATGGATGCTCAAAGTGATACTTCCCCTGTCTGTAAAATGGGCTTTATGATTCTTAGAGTTGTGCACAGCTCTGGCAGATTGTGATTTTTCAGTCAAAGGATCCTTCTTCCCGTTATCTTGTTACTTGCATAAGATACCAAATCTGTGATGTTCATCTTGGTCATTTATTGAGCACCTACTGGGTGTCAATGCCCCCTGTACTTTATGTTCCTTGTCTCATTGATGGTTCACAACATCCCTCCAAGGCTGATGTCCTCTTCTTTCACAGATGAGGAAACTGAGGCTGCAGAGATTGAGTAATTTACACATGCCCACAAATCTGATAAGTTGCAAAGCTGGATTTGATCACAGGGCTGCCCAACTCTAAAAGGAAGTGTTTTTCCTCAATGCCTCACTGCCCTGTCTTTTCTTTGTTTCATTTCTTTCTTTATTTTTCCTAGAAATAGGAACAATATGCACTATGTTCAGACTCCTTAAGATTTCAGAGGCTTTTAAATGAAAATTTCTTCAGTTTTTCATATATTATTAAGACTAATAGTTCATGCTTCTTAGTGTCTATCAGTTTATGACTGGATGTAATGGATCAGTGGTGATATTACATCTGCTAAAGTAAATACTTTTGAGATTTGTGGAAGAACACAGTTTTTGTGTGACCTTTTATAAAAAATGACCTTGCCAAATACTGATAGGAATTTCAAAACCATTTGGGGTGTATTTATTCTTTTCAGTTTGGAACATAGATAACAGTTAATGAATTTCAGTTTAACTTCTTAATCGCCTCTCTAACTATTTTAACTCCAAAATTTTTAGACAAATATTCCATGTCCTGGACCTCATGAAAATGGACATGGCCAATTTTGCAATTAAGAGTCTTAGACCCCACCTTCAACGCCAGTTGGTGGAATATGAGAGAACCAAGTTCCAGGAAATTTTAGAAGAAACTCCAAGTAAGTATAATATAATGTGTATTTATATTTAAATTGGGTAAAAATATGGTATTTTAATTTTTGACATCTTCCAAAATGTCACTAAAGAATTTTGGCCTTTCTATTAATTTAATCTTTACAGCTGTAGGAAGTTTTATAGGAGAGAAAACTGAGGCACAGAGAGGTTAAATCACTTGCTTTCATAACACAACTTATAAGTATAGAGCTGGGACTCATGCAGATCAGGTCATCTGGCTTCACAGTCCACGTTCCTATCCATTACATTAATATTCTACCCAGTGAGACTACCTGGGGAATGTGTAGATTCTGAAAGGGAATGACCTGGGACACTCCAGCATCTAGAAATTGAGATGAGGAGGAGGGTCCAGAAATGGAGACTATAAAGTAGTAGTCAGAAAGGTGGTGTGAAAATCAGGAGTGGAGCAAGGGGTATCCTGTAAGATACGGGAAGAAAAAGTGTTTGGAGGATGGCATGGTTGAATGTGACGAGTGCTACTAAGTGACCAAGAAAGATGAAGGCCATGGCTTGACTGCTGGATTTGACTGCATGGTGATTGTTGGTAACCTTGATGAGATCAGTTTCGGTGGAATTGTGGGCATTACAACCAGACGGGAAGAGGTCAAGGAAGAATAGAAGAGGCATTAGCTCACTGAGTCTTCACAATTACCAGTTACGCAGTGAGGTAGGCACTGTTTTCCCCTTCTTTTTACAGATGAGGAAACAGAGATGCAGATGTTGCACAGCTGGCAAAGATTGGCTAACTGCCCACTGGCAAACTCTTGACACCACCTCTGGGGTTTAATTAACCACAATCTAAGGTTGAGTTAGGTTGTTTCTGTCAAAATAATCAACACAATAGCCTTATGTAAAAAAACACAATAGGTGCCACTTTTAAGGGGGCTCTGGCAGACAGGAGCACATTCAGAGGAGAGTACATAGATTATGGAGGGGCATATGAGGAACCGTAGGTAAGGCTGGGCATGTTCTGCTTGGTAACCAGGACACTTGAGTGGGTCATGGCACCTCCCTCCCTGTTCATAGAGTTCCAGCAACTTTGGTGAAGTTCTGTAGAGCAGACTAAGATCCCCAGGAGGGAAGTAGCAGATACTTAGTTTGGACTTTCCTAATAGTTGTACCTGTTTTTTGTTTTGTTTTGTTTTTGTTTTGAGTTGGAGTCTCACTCTGTAGCCCAGGCTGGAGCACAGTGGCATACTCACAGCCACCGCAGCTTCAACCTACTGGACTCAGGTAATCCTTCTACTTCAGCCTTCCAAGTAGCTAGAACTACAGGTAGACGTCACCACACCCAGCTAATTTTTTACTTATTGTAGAGATGAGGTCTCGCCATGTTGTCCGGGCTGGTCTTGAACCTATGGGCTCAGGCAGTCCTCTTGCCTCTGCCTCCCAAAATGCTAGGATTACAAGCTTGACCCACTATGCCTGACTTAGTTGGAGCTGTTTTAACTGTGGAATGGGCTTCTCTATTACTAGTAGGAGTCAGTGCTAGCTAACATTTTGCTTGACCACTTATTACATGCCAGGCCCTTACTGTGCCAAACACTCTATTTGTTCATTCATACCTCATAATAACCCTATAGGATTGGTGCTGTTGACCGGGTTCAGTGGCTCAGCCTGTAATCCCAGCACTTTGAGAGGCCAAGGTGAGTGGATTGCCTGAGCCTGCAGGTTCGAGACCCACCCAGGCAACTTAGTGAGACCTTGTTTCTATAATAAATCAAAAATTAGCCAGGTGTGGTAGCATGCGCCTGTAGTTCTGACTACTTGGAAAGCTGAGGTGGAAGGATCGCCGGAGCCCAGCGGGTTGAGGCTGCAGTGGCTGGGAGCAAGCTACTGCACTGCAGTCTGGGCGACAGAGTGAGACTCCAACTCAAAAAAAAAAGGTTTGGTGCTGTTATCACTCCCTATTTACAAATGAGGAAAATGAGGTTCAGGTACTAGGTGAATGCTAGTAAGTGACAGGACCTGAAAGCATGTGCATTTAGACACTATGGAACACTGTCCCTCTTCAAATAAGATGTCAGCTCTCTGTGGGTGGTATTGCAAAGGGGTCTCTGGGATCAGCTGGCAGAGACTTTCTAGTCATCTCGATATCTAGGTATCTAGTCTGATAACTTCTAAGGATTCTTCTACAAAACTTCTATGACTCAAAGGACTATGTTGTTTTAGCTCCAAAGGGATAGAGGAAGTAAGAAAAGTAGAACCCTACAGAGAACCTGAATCTGAAACCTGAACCGTGGCAACTGTTGTCAGCAGCATTTTCCTGAGGCTTAGTGGTTGGTTTCATTTGTGTGCCTGTGTATGTGTCCATGTGTGCAAATGAGTCCATGTCTTGAATCAAGATAGCTGGGAATCTTGAGCAAATTCCTTAATATAGGGTTGAATTATGATTTTGTTCATTTCTGATTGTTTCATTTTCTTCTCTCTCTCTTTTTTGAGTTGGAGTCTCACTTGTCTCTGGAGTGCAGTGGCACACTCATGGCCACCACAGCCTCAACTAGCTGGGCTTAGGTGATCCTTCTGCCTCAGCCTTCTAAGTAGCTGTGCTTCTTTTTTTAAAACCCAGGCTTAGTGACCTGTAATTATTTGTACCTTTTGTGTTGATTGGATATTTTCAGAGATTTAAGAATAGAGACTGAGTACAGTGGCTCATGTCTGTAATCCTAGCACTTTGGGAGGCCAAGGCAGGAGGATTACTTTAGGGCAGGATTTCAAGACCTGCTAAGCAGAGTGAAACCCCATCTCTACCAAAAAAAACAAAATTAAAAAATTAGCCAGGTATGGTAGCACGTGCCTATAGTCCCAGTTGCTTGGGAGGCTGAAGTGAAAGGATTGCTTGAGCCCAGGAGATCAAGGCTACAGTGAGCCATGATTGCACCACTGCACTTCAGCGTGGGTGACATAGCAAAACCCTGGCTCAAAAAAAAGTTAAAAAAAAGCTTTGCATGCAGGTCATTATTACCCAGCAAGAGAAATCAAGAGTCCAGGAAGCAGAGAGTATGGCAGCTGTTAATAATGTCCCGAGTCACTGTGCCAAAAGTCAGCCCCTCTGCTCTATTATCCAAATAAGAGCCTCACAGTATCACACAGAAGGACAAAAGGGTTGCTGGATTTTTGTGTAAGAATTATTGGAAATAAAAAGTGAAAGAAAAAAAGAATTATTGGAAAGCTAATATAGAGAAGTACTCTAGATTTTTTTAATGACTCCAGGAAAATATTTTATTTTACCTAAGGAGAGATTTTTATATAATTGCCTATTTAAAATATACCCAGGAAAAGGGAAAAAATAAAATAAAATAAAATATACCCAGGAAACCCTTAGGCAATGATTGAGTGTGTGTTCTAAGTTAGCATCAACAAGGTAACTACATTAGATTCAACAGCTAAATTACCTGTGGAAAGAGTAACATATTATCCCTGGACAGGACCATAAGTAATTTTTAAAAACCCAGAAAGAAAAGGTTTTATTTATTTAGATAATATCTTATATCTGATAAAATGTTTTCAGGAACTTTCTTCCATGTGATTCTTTCAAAAATTCTATGGGACATAAATATCTCTTTCAGAAATAGATCAGACTGCATTGGGATTGCCTTTGCCTGACACAGAAGGCGTTCAGGAGATATTTATAAAACATCCTCAGGAAAAAAAGTGCATACTGATGCTCAAGGATGACCTCCTTAAAGCCAGACTCACACAGCTAATGAGTAGTGGAGCTAGGTCTCCCATGTCCAAGTCCAGATTAAACCACGCTGCTATTTTTCCTACTTTCTTTGGATTTCTCAGTTTTGTGTTATATGACCTGGGTTATATTGCAAGCAACAGAAACCAACTCTAGCTGACTTAACCAAAAAGGAAGTGAATGGAAGATTGGAGGCAGTTTACAGACTCAAAGGAAAAGCTAAAATACCAGATACCAGAAGAGCATCCAGAATCTGGGCAGGAAAGCAGGGATCCATCTTCATGTGCACCTCAGACATGGGCCATCCTTGAATACTCTGGTCCACTCAGTCCCAGGAAAGAGGTCGACGGGCATCTGTCTCAGCTAGGACAACTCCTGGTTGGAGAGACAAGGCCCCTCAATTGATATTTGCAGAAGTAAACAGAATGAAGGAAAGTGACTTCTCAAAGAAAATCAGTACCAAAAGAAGAGAAAGTGAGGTATTGCTAGGCAAAAAACAGCAGATGTCATGGATAAGGGGATTATATTTTTCTAACTGAAGATTTGGGGCACTTAAGTAAGTGCACCTGTCAGGCCATTGCTTGTTTCTCTCTTCTACTTGACTAAGAACTTCTTGAGTGCAGGGACTGTTTATTTATCCATGAATCCCCAGTACTTGGTACAATACCTGGAACCTAGAAGGTATTCAGTAGTTATTGTCAAATAAATGAGGGAATCGAACAGCTTTTGATACTGTTCCCATGAAAAACTGAGAATATAAGTGCCTCATGGGATTGACCCTGCTTTTGGAGTCACATAGAGCAGTCAACTTGCTAGCTTGTAGGAGTGAAATCTCAGCAGATCCCTGAGAGAAAAGCCAATCTTTTCTCCAAACACATTTTCGTTCTGCTTTACCAGTTGTACTCAATTCTGACTACATGTTAGAATCATCTGGGCTTTTAAACACAGAGGCCTGAGCCCCGCCTTGAACTGAATAATTCAGAGTCTTCAGGAGCTATGTCCACCATTATTTTTTTTTTCTTGTTAAAGCTCCCGGGATGATTCTAACTAAAGTCAGCCAGGATTGAGAACCACTGTGCCACACTGTTGCTTTTGTTCGAGATGATTAAATGGGCTTTTAAATGTGTCAGCTATAAATGATTAAACTTGCAGTATAATGCTTATTACGCCACATTGTAATTATATTCACCATGATTTCTACTCGCTTGCTCTCAGTTGGATGTCTTTTAAATAAAAGACTGCAAGTCTTTTACATCTTTATAAACAACTAGCAAACCAAGCTCAACATTTGGCAACTGAGGAGAAACAGAGTTGTGAAATTCTGGGGGTGGTGTTGCTTTAGTGTGGCAAACAGAGCTATTCATAAATTATCGCTGTTCAAGTGCTAGATTTGAGGAAGATTTTCAGTCCATTCTTTATTTCTTTCTCTGGCCTTTTTTCTTTTAACTGCACCTGTGTTCAAGTTGCATTTCTTAGCAATTGCCACCTTATAAATTCTACTACATACATAATTTTATAAGAACCGTGATATAAAAAGCAATTTGTTTCTTGTGGGAAACCTTAGAACTGGGCCTAAAGTAAAATACGAGGGGCACCCAAAAGAACCGAGAATTATCTTTTGGAGGGTGGGCTCCTCATAACACACTTGGAATTTGTTCCTCTAGATGAAACAGTCAACCAAAGTTTTTATCTGGAAGTTTTGAGAGAATTGCATCAGGAAGAAGCATCCTGATTTGTGGCAAACAGGTGACTGCTTCTTCCACCATGACAATGTACCTGCCCATACCATGCTCAGTGTTCAGCAGTTTTTGACCAAAAACAGCATGAACCCTCGTGCCCCACCCTCCCTATTCACCCAATCTCATCCCAAGTGACCTTTTTGTGTTTTCCTGGATGAAAAAAGTCCTCAAAGGAAAACATTTTGCTGATGTGGAAGATGCAAAACAAAAAATGGCAGAAGCACTAAAAGGCATCATAATTGACTAATTCAAAAAGAGTTTTGAGCAGTGGAAAAAGTGTCTCAATAGGTGTATTTCATCAAACAGAGTACTTTGAAGGTGACTGAAGTTTAAACATGTATGAATAAATCACAATTTTTTATAAATAAATTTCAGATTTTTTTTTTATATCCCCTTGTAAAGTAAGTTTTGTCCTAAGGCAGACAGCCCCAATAGAGAAATATAGCCTCCAAACTTTAAACCTTCTAGAGACACCTTCAGATGTCAAATTTCACTTGGTTCATGATGTAAGAGACTTTTTTCCCCCAAAGTTGGAGAAAATACTTGTGAACAAAAGTAAATAAATAATAATTGTCATTTAAGTCAGTTCTCAACCAGGGTGATTTTGTCCTACCCTTTCAACCCACCCCACACCCTGCTCCCCACCCCCCATTTACCATGTCTTGGAGACACTTTTGGTTATCCTAACCTGGCCAGGTAAGGCTGGGGGGTATGGAGTGCTACTGGTGTCTAGTGAGTAAAGCCCAGTGATGTTGACAAACATCTTACAGTGAACAGGACATCACCCCACAACAAATAATTATCCAACCCAACATGTCAGTAGTGTAGAGGCTGAGACCTCTGTTTAAGAATTGGAATGAGGCTGGGCTTGGTGGCTCAGCCTGTAATCTCAGCAGTTTGGGAGGCCGAGGCGAGTGGATTACCTGAGCCTGCGGGTTCGAGACCAGCCCCAGCAACTTGGCAAGACCTCATCTCTTTGATAAATCAAAAATTAGCTGGGCACAGTAGCGTGCACCTGTAGTTCTGGCTACTTGGAAGGCTGAGGCAGAAGGATCGACGCTGGGGTGGCCATGGCCACTGCACTCTAACCTGGGCAGCAGAGTGAGACTACACTCAAAAAAAAAAAAAAAAAAATTGGAATGAGCCCATTTCATGGTGGCCCAAAGAAATATCTTCATGCTTCAGGAAAATGTGGACTCCAATAAGCAAGGAAGTCTGGTGGCAATTGAGTACTTGGGGATTGTTTTGTGGTTGGAAGCAGTCTCATTTAAGCTCTGGTGGTTGATGGTGGGTGCCTTCCCCTTCTTGTCTTCTTTCCATTTTTCACAGGGAGTGGTGTCTACTTGCAGAGACAATCACTTGCAGAGACACCTTTTGGAACAATTCTGTGTGGGTTGTAGTTGTTTGTCAATAGAGATGACTAATATTAAGGGAATTCTGCTAATAATAACTGAGGCTCCTAATAATAATAACTCATTATAGTATTTAAGTGCCATATGCTTACAAATGAAATGAATTCAAGTATACAACCTCATTTCCAGTGATAAATATTTGTAAGGCAGAAGAATTAAACTTGATAAACCTGTCTAATGTGAAAGGACAACCTAACTAGACAATGTCACACTTTAAGGTCAAATTAAGAATGAGTCTCCGTGTGGCCGGGCTCGGTGGCTCAACCTGTAATCCCGTGCTTTGGGAGACCGAGGTGAGTGGATTGCCTGAGCCCGCGGGTTCGAGACCCGCCTGGGCAGCAAGACCTCATCTCTGCAATAAATAAAAAAAAAAAATCATCTGAGCGTGGTAGCGCATGCCTGTAATCCCAGCTACTTGGAAGGCTGAGGCGGAAGGATTGCCGGAGCCCAGCACGTCGAGGCTGCCGTGGCCGGAAGCGGCCACTGCACTCCAGTCTGGGTGACAGAGTGAGACTCCAACTCAAAAAAAAAAAATTAGCCTATGTGGTAGCGCAAGCCTGTAGTTCCAGCTACTTGGAAGGCTGAGCAGAAAGATCGCCAGAGCCCAGCAGGTCGAGGCTGCGGTGGCCAGGAGCGACCACTGCACTCCAGTTTGGGTGACAGAGTGAGGCTTCAACTCAAAAAAAAAAAAAAAAAAAAAAGAATGAGACTCCAGTTCAGTGACTTCATCCTTCCTCACTGCTGATAGAGGGAATCTCCTATCTTACCTTCTGGAATAGCCCTTGCCAAATACTAGAGATAAACTGAGTTACTAGATTTTCGGTTTCTGCATGGTTTCTAGATAACATCTGTTTTAAGGCTTTGGCTTTCAAGGGGATCTGCTGAGATTCTAGTCCCTCAAGTTAGTACACTAACTGGTCTTTAAAAAAGAAGAAGGAAAGAAAAAGCCAGGTTCCCCAGAAAAGCCTGTCTTATTCAAGCTACCGCTTAGCCTACGCAACTCTTTCTATTCCATGGGTGACCACTTATGTCAGAGGCAACTGTTGTATATCAGGCAGAGAACCTGACTGGGACCCGCTGAGACAAGAATCTCCCCTTTAAAGGTTGTTTGGAGAGTTAAATGAGCTAATATTAAATTGCTAACTATTATCGGACATTTCATTTGTGCCAGAAATAGTTCTAAGTGTTTTGCATATATTAATTTGTTGGAGCTTTACCACAACTGCAGGTAGGTCCTATTGTCCTCAATTCACAGATAAGGAGACTGAGGTGAGATTAAGTAACTTGCCCAGTGCATGAGCGATGAAGGCCAGACTTAAGTTCAGACTGCCTAGTTCAGAGGCCACACTCCCAGCTACTGCACCAGCCACTTATCCTGCAGAGGGGAACCTAGTTGATTGCTTTGTTGTTAGGTTGCACTTAGTTGAGATTCATTCACCTGCAATGCAAATTTGACTCCTTAGTCTGCTTGTCATTCTGTCTTGCTTTCTAAGCTCTCTTGCCAACAGACTTGCTGATCAGTCCCTCTGCACTGCAAGTTATGTTTATGTTCTCGTGAAGCTGATTTCAAGCAATAAATGTAAAGTACCTCTATGCCTGCTTGTGTTGGGCTCTGTTCGACAGATAATTAATTTTAGAAATGGGCAATGTCAGGGGTTTGCTGGATGTAGCAGATACTAATGTGGGAGCCTCTTGCTACACTTTCAGGAATTCTGTGAGCTAGCAAACCCAGCCATTACTAAAAATTAAATGATGTAAATTTACAATTACTAAATTATATTAAAAATAAAGATTAAGAAATCAGCTGGGCGTGGTAGCGCACGCCTGTAATTCCGGCTACTCGGAAGGCTGAGGTGGAGGGATCGCTGGAGCCCAGCTGGCGAGGCTGCAGTGGCCGGAAGCGGCCACTGCACTCCAGTCTGGGCGACTGAGTGAGACTCCAACTCAAAAAAATAATAATAATAATAAAATAAAATAAAGATTAAAAAATAAAAAAGATAAAACTCTGGGAAATCATTTGGCAGTTTCTTGATAAACATACACTTAACCATACAATTTAGCAATCATAATATTGAGTCTTTATCCCTGAGAATTGTAAACTTACATTCACACAGAAACCTGTATATGAATGTTCATAGCAGCCTTATTTGTGTAGCTCCAAACTAGAAACAACCCAAATGTTTTTCAACAGGTAGGTGGACTAACTGGTACATCCATACAGTGGAGTACTACTCAATAATAAAAAGAAACAAACTATCACAAAACTTGAATGGATACTGAGTAAGCAGAGTCAATTTCAAAGAGTTATTGTATTGATCTGCTCAGGCTGCCATAACAAAATATCGTAGCCTGGGTGACTTAAACAACTGAAATTTATTTCTCACATTCTGGAGGCCAGAAGACCAATATGAAGGTGCCAGCTGACTTGGTTTCTGATGAGGGCTTTCTTCCTGACTTTCAGCCAGCTTCTTTCTTGACTCTCACATGTCCTTTTCTCAGCGTGTGCATGTAGAAAGAGAGAGCAAGATCTTTCTTGTCTCCTGTTATAAGAACAACCATCCTCATGACTTTGTCTAACCCTAATTATATCCCTAATGCTCCATCTCCAAATGATATCACAGTGGGAGTTAAGGCCTCAACATAAGAATGTGTGTGTGTGTTGGCGGGGGATAGGGGGAGGGACAAACAATTCATAACTATTACATATTATATGGTTGGCAGAAGTTAGGATTGGGGGGAGAGTATGACTGTTAGAGGATAACATGAGGGAGTATTTTTACGGTGATGGACTCTGAATCCATATATGTAATAAAACTTCTTAGAACTCTACATACACACACACACACACAATGAATGCAGGTAAAATCCAAATAAATTGTATATCTAAGTTAATGGTATTGTACCAATGTCTGTTTCCTGATTTTGATAATGCACTCTGGGTGTCGGGGGGGTGGTAGCTGGGTGAAGGGTATACAGGAACTTTCTGTACTATTTTTACGACTTCTTCAGTTTTATACTATTTCAAAATTTAAAAGTTATTTTTAAGCGCTAAAAAAGAGACTGAACTATGACATATTGTACAACATTGATAAATCTTAAAAACATTATGCTAGGCACTATATGATTACATTTACATGAAGTTCTAGAAGACAAAATTAATCCATAAAGTTAGAATTTAAAAGTAGTTGAGGGAATACAAATTGACTGGAAAGGGAGATGAGAGAACTTTCTGGGGTAATAGATATGGTCTATATCTTGTTTTAGGTGGTAGTTGCACAGGTATATAGAATGGTTCAAAGTTACCAAACCAGACATTTTAAGAGCTGAATCCTTTATTGTATGAATTTATTACATGTCTATAGATATATTAATATATACATATATGAATACATAATTATATTTGTGTGAAAAAATAAGTAAATATGAATAATAATTACCAACAAGCAAAGGTAATTAGATACTAAAGACTCATCTCTTCTAAACTCTCTTACTGTTGTCTATAGGCTTGATATTCTTTATACCAGTTGTGTCTGGATGATGGAAACACCATATAGCAGTGTGCTCTACTGAGCATTTCTTCCCAACCTCAAATGCAGTGACTCTCCTTTCACTTCCCCATTATGCAAATGAGGAGATCAAAACTCAGGAGAGAAATGAGGCTAGAGAATAGATGTAGGAACCTTCTGGGGTACAGACAGAAATAGAAACCATGGACACAAATAAGACGGTCCAGTGAAATTGAAGAGTAACAAATCAAAATTGGGTAGAGTCCTTGGAAACATTAGTATTTAAGGAGGAGGCAGAGGAAGAGGAACCTAGGTTTGAGATGTGGAAGGAAAGCTAGAGGAAACCAGGAGAGAGTGGAGTCACAGAAACCAGGAAAAGAAAGAACTTCAGGAGGGTTTTACTCAGAGTGACAGGTATTACAAAGATGTTGGATTTGACAACTAGAAGATTAGCATGGCCCTAGAAAGGTTATGGGAAGGATTTATTTCAGGACTTCTCTAGCCTATATTCCATATTTTGATAGATAGCACAATCATTCATTCATCTATCCAAGCTAGAAATCCGGAAGTCATCCTAGAATCCTTCTTTCCTACTTCCTGCATTGAAGTGGTCACCAAACCCGTGGGTGTTCCCCATAAATGTTTCTCCCCCGTACCCTTCACTTCCACTGCTCTGTCCATTCGCTCTCTTGTCTGAACCACTGCAACAGTCTACTCTCCCTTCACTAATTCAGACTTCCTTTCCAAGTGATTTTTCTAACATTCATGTCTGATGCCATCAGATCTATGTTGAAAAAATGTTATTCAAAAACTCCTCATTCCCTATAGCTGGTGTTTATAACCTGGGGCTACAAATATAACAGGATAGAATGAAAATTGTTTGTGGGCATATATGTGCACATGAGCATGCACATGCATCCTGGGAAAGGTATGGCTCTAATCAGACACTCAGAGGGGTCCAGGGCCCCAGAATGTTTAATAATTAATGCCTTAAGTCTAAATGCCTTCTCTATACACAACTCAAGGCCATTTGTGAGCTAGCTTCTGTCTACTCATCCTATACCATCTGCTACTACCCTCTTCTCTCTACTTCTTTATGGACAAGCAATACACATGTGTTTATAGCATCCAAAATGTGCTATATGCTCTCTTTTCTTTTCTTTTCTTTTTTTTGAGTTAGAGTCTCACTCTGTCGCCCAGATTGGAGTGCAGTGGCCGCTCCCGGCCACCGCAGCCTCGAACTGCTGGGCTCCGGCGATCCTTCCGCCTCAGCCTTCCGCCTCAGCCTTCCAAATAGCCGAAATTACAGGCATGCGCTACCATGCCCGGCTGGTTTTTTTATTTATTGTAGAGATGAGGTCTCACTGCCCAGGCAGGTCTCGAACCCGCGGGCTCAGGCAATCCACTCACCTCAGCCTCCCAAAGGCGCGGGATTACAGGCTGAGCCACCGAGCCCGGCTTATGCTCTATTTTCTAGATCTTTATGTAGGCCAGTTTCCTTGCCTGGAATGTCAGCCCTTTCCTCTGCCTACCTTTTACCTTCAAGTGTCACTTGCAGAGCTCTTCCTCTTAAACCCTTTCCTGGATAACTTCTGCTCCCACCACTCTCATTGTGCCTTCCAGCATTCGTTGTATTCTGTCATAACTGTTGGTTTACAGATCTGAATCCCCATCTGGACTATCCACTCCTTGAGGGGTCTGGCTGTGTCTTTTTATTAATGCCGAGCACCTAACATAGCACAGAGGAAAGGATCTGTTGGCTCTAGGACAAATATGTGGCTTTTTCACTCTTAGGTGCTCTTGATCAAACTACAGAATGGATAAAAGAATCTGTAAATGAAGAATTACTTTCTCTTTCTGAGACTGCTTTCACCCCTGGGGTTGAAAATAGCTCCAAGCCAAGCCTGAGCCCTACATTGGTGCTTAATAATAGTTACTTGAAACTGTTACAGTGGGATTATCAGAAAAAAGAATTACCAGAGGTGAGTGATTTTTTTTCTTCCTCCAAGTTTTCCAATATTACAATTCTTAAGTTCTAACTTTCAATCAACTGGTCTGTGTTGCATGATTTAACGACTTTACTAAACTCAGATAAAAATGGGAGTTTGGGTGTGACATTGCTTATTTTACATTTTTGCGATATTGAGCTACTCTTTCTATTTTTATATCTTAAATAAATATGCTAGACACTCATGACAGATGCAGCACGTCTTCAGGAACTGACAGAAAAGCTGAATCAGTTGAAAATTATTGCCTGCCTGTCCCTAATTACCAAAAACATGGTGGGTGCTGTTACAGAAGGCCTACCTGAGCTTGCAGACAGATTAAAAAGGATTTCAACTGTTCTACTTGAAGGCATGAACAAAGAGTAAGTCCAAAATGTTTGTATTTGTTCCCCCTTGTATTAAAGCTCTACGTGTGTTTTACAGAACAAGAACCTTGGACATATGGATGTGACATTCAGGACTTTGCTTTAGCGAAGTTTTTCTTACACCTTATTTTTCTAGAATTTCTTTTAATATCTCTGAAGGCTTAGATGTCCTTTCATAGGAAGGGAGAGGTGTTTTCTGTGACAAGTGCCAGGATGAGGATAGTATTTCCACTTACAATGGGTGTGGAATGCAAGAACTTTTCTTTAACAGTGTAGTGGAAAAAAACAAACAAAAACCAGAAATCCACCAAGCTCAGTGTTTAGAATTGTTCTCTTAAAGAGGAATTTCCGGGTTCAGTTGCTCTGATTTCACCATTTTTCTGCAATGAAATGTTTATTGACTTTATGAATCCACCCTGCTGTGGTAGTGTGTGCCTGTAGTTCCAGTTACTTGGAAGGCTGAGCCAGAAGGATCTCCAGAGCCCAGCAGGTCGACACTGGGGGGTCCTGAGTGTGCCACTGCCCTCCAGCCTGGGTGACAGAGTGAGACTCCAACTCAAAAAAAAAAAAAGAAGTGATAATTCTATGACACAACTCCAGTGAAGCTTTCGTTTTTGCTAAATTTAAAATTTATCTCCAGTATTCATTGAATGCTGGAATCCCACTTAGATCACCCCATTGGAAGTCCTGTCCAAGTCAGAAAATTCCTAGTCTCAGTCAATAGCCAGGGGTTTCCATGAGTCTTATATGGGTCAGCTCCTCCTGCTGGTTCCTCTTTCAGTTGTTTTCGGGGGCAAGTCCTCTATGTTTCTATTACTGAAGGCAGAGTCACCTATCCTCCCATCCTCCTACCCATTACTCGGAGAGCATGTCAATTACTTGATAAAATCCTAGAATATTAAGAGCCAGAAGGACTTCTGCCCAAGTGGTTAGAGTCCAAGCGTCTCATTTTGAGCTGAAGCTTAGAAAGAGAATAGAGTTTGCCTTGGGTTGCACATCTAGAAAAGGGAAAACCAAGGCCTGAGCCCTGATCTGATGTATCAAGGCCCTGCCTTTTCTCTTGATTCTGGTGGGCACCTGCCAGGCTCATTTCATATTCTAGGACCCAAGACCTACAATGAAAAAAAACCCTCTGATTCTGCAATTGGTCTTATCTTAGCATTTCCCCATACTGGGTAACTATTATTTTTCAGAAATGTATACTAATTAAGACTTTAGTGAACATCTAATGGTGCTAAAGTATTAATATAAAGCATGTAAAAAGTGGTTACTAAGAGGACAAGCTTTCAGGTGAGACAGACCAGGGTTTAAATCCTAGCTCTGCTATTGACTTTTTTTTTTTTTTTTTTTTGAGTTGGAGTCTCACTCTCATGGCTACTACAGTCTCAACCTTCTGGGCTTAGGTGATCCTTGCCACCTTAGCCTTCCAAGTAGCTGGAACTATAGGCGTGTGCTACCACGCCTGGCTTATTTTTTGATTTATTATAGAGTCGAGGTCTCATCAAGTTGCTCAGGCTGACCTTAACTCCCAGGTTCAGGAAATCCACTTGCCTCGGCCTCCCAAGGGCTGGGATTACGTACCTGGCCTGCTATTGACCTTTTATGTATGCCTGAACAAGTTCCCAAATCACTAAGCCTCAAATTCTCACTTGTAAAAAGGGAATAATAATTGTATCTACTTTAAAGTTATGAGAACTTAGATGATTCATGTACCAGTATCTGGCAAATAGTATGTGCTTGGTGAATGCTAGCTATTAATAACTATGTAGTTATTAAATCCTTTTTATAATTTCATCTGATTTTTTATTTTTTCCCCTGTGTTAGGAAATTAATACAGTCAATTAATCTCATTATGGATGGGGTAATAGTATTCATAATATTAAAAAAGCAGATTATCCTAATTAGTCAGTAGACTCAGATATCATTTATTTTTGGCTTGATGATGCCAAAAATAGTTTTTTTCTTTTTTTTTCTTTTGAGTTGGAGTCTCACTCTGTCACCCAGGCTGGAGTGCAGTAGCACGCCCATGGTCATTGTAGCCTCGCCCTGCTGGGCTCATGAGATCCTTCCGTCTCAGCCTTCCTAGTAGCTGGAACTACAGGCGTGTGCCACCAGACCTGGTTAATTTTTTTATTTATTGTAGAAACGAGGTCTCACCACGTTGCTAAGGCTGATCTTGAACCCTTGAGCTTAGGTAATCCTCTTACCTCTGCCTTCTAAAGAGCTGGGATTACAGGCGTGAGCCACCTCGCCTGGCAAAGTTTTTTTCTTCTTTTTCTTCTTTTTTGAGTTGGAGTCTCATTCTGTTGCCCAGGCTAGAGTGCAGTGGCATGCTCATGGCCACTGTAACCTCGACCTGCTGGGCTCAGGCGGTCCTTCTGCCTCAGCTTTCCACATAGCTGGAACTATAGGCATGCACTACCACGCCCAGCTAATTTTTTTATTTATTGTAGAGATGAGGTCTCACCATGTTGCCCAGGCTGGTCTCGAACCTGTGGGCTCAGGCAATCCTCTTACCTCAGCTGTTAAAGTGCTGGGATTATAGGCTTGAGCCACTGAGCCCGGCCAAGTTTTTTCTTCTTTACTGTGAAAATAGGAAGCCATGGTTTATCCTAAGATGTAATTTTTCCTTTAGTTTAAGAACTCACTAACTAAAAGCAGGAAAAAGCTAGGACAGTACTTTGCAGTGAATAAAAAGTCAGAAGGTCAAAATTTTGCCACCAACAACCTACTGTTGGGTTGCAGAACCCCAAAATCAAGTCTACTGTGGGGTTATAACAGATTCCAGTCAAGGACTTCTGATTGCTGTTAATGATGATAATAATGATAAGCCATTTTACCTTTTTTCTTCTACATCTGATTAAGCATTTACTACGTGCCTGGCAATCTGCTAAGTGAATATAGACATATAGCAAGTATAGGCATATAGAATCAGGATTTGAACCCCGGTTCTTAAGATACTACAGTTGATGTTCCAGCTCATTCCATTATACTACCTGCTGTCATTAGGCCCATCTCTCATTCTTTAATTCCCATTTTGCCAAGTTATCTTAAAGACCCTTTCTGGATAGTAAGATAGAATTTTCAATCGTCATTCCTTAATAGCTGTGGATCCAACAAATGCTCTTTATAATTACTTCCTTTTCCTTACCTATTAAATAATCCACTCCTTTATTTCTTTTTTAACATTTTCTGAACTCTATATATTCAGAATTATTCAGTAATTACTTTAAAGTAATAATTGGAAGAAGCTTATTATCTTTGGTTATGATCTTTCAAAAGTTTTATGATCTTTCAAAAATTTGACCTCTGAATATCTTTATTTGTTGTTTTTGATTGATGTTATAGAATTAACTGCTTAGGCATAGATAAATGAACTGAGATTCTACTTCCTTTTCCAAGCACATTAAAAAAAGATTTATGAATGAATCTACTCAGGGTTTATTTTAAGAAATAAATTGATGTTTTCCGTCCCTTTCTGATAACCCTGCATATAAATGGAGTTGCAGACTTATTTTCAGAAACTGTATTTTTCTGCCTCTCCTTTTCTATTTGAACACTAACTACATAGCTGAATGATCTTAAGTACTAAAACATATGCCACATATAAGGGTTGGTGGTTGGGAGGAGCTATTGTTTTATAAGTTCATTCTGAATAGAAATTATTATTGTCTGTATAAAAGAAAATTGATAGACATCCAAAAGAAATTGCTCTATTAAAAAGAAACAAAAAACCTGATGAACAAATATTTTCTCTGATGGGATTTCATTTTATGTTTTATAGGACCTTTAACTTGAAGGAAGTCCTGAATTCTATTGGTGTTCAGACTTGTGTTGAGGTTAACAAGACCCTGGTAGAAAGAGGTTTACCCACTTTAAATACTGAGGTTCAAGCTAATCTCATCGGTCAATTTTCAAGCATTGAAGAAGAGAATAATCCTATCTGGTCCTTGATTGGTGAGTCCTCATTTCTTTCTTTTTTTTTTTTAGTGGTTTCTGATTTTGATTAATGTTAATTGGGACAATCAGATTTTAGTCTTAAACACATTACCTGCTTTTGGAGACTAAATATTGAAAATATAAGGAAATAGTAGTATTTTCAAAGGTCTAGGACTCTTTTGCTTCTTTTGTGTGTATATGTAGTGGGTTGGGGACATGTTTTAGGGCCTACTATCTTAACCTATTCAGCCAATAGATTTTGTTAATAAAATAACACAATGCCACCAGTCATGCTAAAACCCTAGATCAATGCAGCAATCCAAACCAGCTGGCTGTATGTCACAGAAGGTGGAGGTCAGTTCTGCTGTGCACAAGCACAAGGGAACTTGGTCAGGCTTAAAGAGACAAAGAATAAAAAGACTGTGGAACTGGGAGGCATAGTGAATGGACCCTTTTTTACTTGTTGGCTGAGAAGTGATTATCTTAATGTCAAGCTGTGTTGGTGAGTTGGGAAAATGGAGAAGGACTTTTTCTGCTACCTGTGACAAAGAATCTAAACTTCTAAAATAGTTTAAGCAAAAAGGGCATTTATTTTCTCATATAACTGAAAAGGCTAGAGATGAGACTGGCTGCTGGTACAGCTTAATCAGTGCTCCACCTGACACTGGCACTAGTTTTCCCACATTTATTTCTTAGTATGACCTCCCTCTGAATTGGCCACCTTCACAGACTCTTCTTATCATAGCAAGGTGGCTTTAGCTTCAGCATACATTTTTCCACACTGTAGTCAAGCGAAAAGCAATGAATCTGCCTCAAAAAAGGAATCTGCTCAATGACCTCAGCATTGAGTCTTAGCGACTCCAGTTGGCTTGACAATAGGTCATGTCCCATTCTTGAATCAGTCATGTTGTCCAGAGGGAAAGGAACTTAAACCTGAGACATGTGTTCACTTCCTAGAGCCAGGGGGGAGTCAGCTTTACCTGAAATACCTGATGAGAGTAGGAAGGAATTGGTTACCCTCAAACAAAATCAAGGGTATTCTCCCCATAAGAAAGGGGAGAAGCTGTGTGTGGCACAAAGCAAGTATCTACTATATAGGTTGAGGGATAAAAGGTAGAAAAAGGGAAATAATATGAAATTAGACTATATTAACATTCTAGGACTAATCTGTAAGATTTCAAAGTCCAACATTGACTGCCGTAAGAATACTTTATTTTATTATTATATTTTATTTATATTATTATATTTTATTAGCATGTTTTACTATTGAGACTCTCAAATGGTATTTCTCATCCTCATCCCTGGGGACATGGAATGCTGGGATCCAGGCTGCACAGGCTACTTGAGTGGCTCAAGGTTTCAACTTTGCCCCCAGAAAAGAACAGTGCTGGTGGGCTGCAGGAGAGGTTGCAGCTGAGAGGAGACAGTTGGTAACAGTAACGGACACAGCGTGACCATGGTCACCTGTGACTGAACCCTTATCTGTATACCTTCATGTGCTGGTATGTACCTATCCTCAGAGTTCATCATCTCCAGCTGAACAGTTGATACCTGGGAGATTGTGATCCTAGAGGGAAGAGGGGTTGATTGAGGACTGAGACACTATCTAGCAGTCTCTACCACAGGTCCCTACTAGATATGAGCTAGGTCTCCACTAATGTGCAGGCCTCATAAGAATGAGATGCACGTTTGTTCACTGTTCTATCCCTATACAATGCTGAGCCCGCACGAGACATTTAATAATTATTTGTGAAATGGATGAATGCATGGGAGACTTGGAGAGGATAAGTAACTCTCACTCAAGGTCACATAACTAGCTGAGGGCAGAGTTAGAATTCTTACCTAGCCTGTCTTACTCCAGGACTCATATTCCTAACTGTTCTGATCGGCGCTTCAATCGGAGCTGGAGCCCTGCTGCTTGTTGGCAGGGTGGCCAAAGTGTCAGAGTGTACTCTGTGCCCTTGCTTTAGATGAGAGAAGTACTTGTAATGCCAGAAGGGAGAGGGAGGATGAGTGCCAGAAGGTGACTCTTAAAATCTGGTAAAGCGACTTTTGTCCATCTGACTTTTCCCAGTCCAAATTTCCTGTCCTTTTGCAAATTGAAAGCATTTTTAAATCTTAAAGTATTGTTGCCCGAGCAACTCAAGTGACTCACTTGAGCATCCCTCCTTCAACTCTGGAAGGCAAGTACACGCCTTTGGCAGGGATTTTCTTTGGCTCCTTCTAACTGGACAAATGCTCCTGTCACTTTAGTCTTGGCCTAAAAACTGACTCTTCTGCAGAAGAAACAGAACTACTGGTCACTATAGCAACAATTTTGAAAGGGTTTCATTCCTTAAACCTTGTGGGAAAGTGTTTGGTCCATATCTTGGTGATATGGACCTGGGTCCATGAGAGTCAAGCAACCCATCTGAAGAGAAATTAGGGCTGGGTGCAGCGGTTCATACCTATAATCTCAGCACTTTGGGAGGCTGAGGTGGGCAGATTGCATGAGACAAGGAATTTGAAAGCATCCTAGGCAACATAGTGAAACCCTGTCGCTACAAAAAATTAGCTGGGCATGGTGGCACCTAGCTGTAGCCCCAGATACTCAGGGGACTGAGGTGGAAGGATTGCCTGAGCCGAGGAGGTTGAGGCTGCTGAGTCATGATTGCTGTGATCGTGCCACGACACTCCAACCTGGGCGACAGGGTGAGACCCTGACAAAAACAAACAAACAACAACAATAACAAAAATGGGGCATTAGTACAGAGTTAACTCTCAGTTTTCTGCTTGCAGAAGAGTTAGAGCAAGTACTTAGAGATATCCCTGCAACATAAGAAGGGCTTGACCAGTGTTAGCCATAGTTTTCCTCTCTGATCAGAGTAACCACAGAATGCCTTCTTCTGTTATGTCCTGCTGTGTAGACTATTTATATGCCTATGACCATAGAGCTATGCTTTTAACAAGTAATTTCAATTGTACATGGATAATTTCTCTTGGCTGAAAAATTACAGATAAGTATTAAGTCATCTTTGCCAGCCTTCTCCAGTCCCCATTTCTTCGTGTCTCCTGTTGTTTTCAGTTTGGTGTTTATCTTTATGGACCTTTTTCATTCTATCCTCACTTAAACTCAATCAGCATTTACAATGTGCCTTTACATGGCAGACCAGGAATATAAACATAAGGAAGATATAGCTCTCACCCTTAGAGAGTCCACTCACTCTCTAAGAAGGGAGAGAAACACATTCTCAACTGGCAATAATATATAGAATGATAATCTGTGTTAGGTCACAATCCCAGTGGGGGCCTCCAGAATGTTAGGTCAGACCCGCTGAGGGTATGGGTGTCCAGTGCACAATCTGGTGCTGAGTGAAAGATGCAAAGAATCGCACCGTTAGATTAAAAAATATAGTTTATTTAAAAAGTAAGTTAGAGAGAGAGAAAGGAGATTCACCTCCCCAAGGTAAGGAAGGGGGCCAAAGTCAGGAAACATGGCAACAGCCATAATTCAAAGAGCACCTGGCCACACCACAGTCTAGTAAGGCAAGACTAGACTTGCTTGGGGGTGAATGCTTTTAAACATTTCCCTTGGTGGGGGCAGGTCATTAAAGTGGTTCAGTGGTGGTTTGCTCCATGTCATCACGAAGGGGCAGGTATTGACATCAGGTGATGGATAGCCAGTAAATGGGTGGGTTAGTCACATGATCACTGCCATGGTGATGGGGTCTGTCTATGTCATGAAGGTCACAAAGGGCTGATTAGGTTAACTTTGGTCTTAAGGGTAGAGGCAAATACTTGAAATAGAAAAGCTGATTAGTCCAAAATAAGCTAGAGGGGGGGTTGTAAAACAATTATCAATAGCTACCTCTGAGAAACTGGTTCTGTCCTTGGCTAGTGATTAGAGGGTAAGTGAACTGCTAGAAAAACATGAGAGTTAGGTAATGTTAAAATGGCTGCTCATTTGGTATATTAAATCCACGTTATGTCCTTTCAGTCTGATAATGGAAAGCCACAGAAAGGTTGTAACTTCAGGCTTGTCATTGAAGAATGCCTCTGACTCTGGGCAAAGATAAGATAGAAGAGCATTCTAGTAAGATGACTGAAATGTGTGATTTTTGGAAGAAGTGTTTGGAGATAAGCGTTTCATTAATGTCATCATTGTCCATATTCATTGGAGTGTGTTCTCCTTGGTAAACCTTATTTGTGAGGTTTCTGTTTCTAAGGCAGAGAAAGCCCTTGGCGCAGCATCAGCTGTAGCAGGTTTTGTGTGCCCAGTGCTAGTCAGCCAATACTGTTGCAGCCTAATTTATACATGTGCGTTTGCATGCTTTTGTGAAGTTGTCTCAAACTCAGATATGTTGAAGCAGAGAAACAGGAAGGGTAGAGAAGGTGGCAAACTGGAGTGCTAGTTGGGGTAGAAACCAGAAATTTGAATTTCTCTGTGAAATACCCTGACTTTAAATGGCTAATAATTTTTACAAAAATATTACATTACCTATATAATACTTGTAAATGTTTTATTGAGCATTTATATGGTTTATTCATTCAACCCATAAGGAGTTGTTTTTCTCACTTGTCATTATTAAATCTAATGATTTTTAATTTTGGTACAACTTCCTAAAGAGTTGAAAGTTGTGAGAATAACCAAGGGAATTGATGTTCTGTCAGTGCCGGTTTACAACTTCATCTTTAGTGTACATAGCTACAGTCATGGACATTAAGAATTGACTTCCGTAAAAGATTCCCCGTACAAAGGCTCTGCATTTTTTTGTTTTTGTTTTTCTTGAGTGGGAGTCTTACTCTGTCACCACTCACAACCACTGCAGCCTCAACTTACTGGACTCAGGCGATCCTTCTGCCTCAGCCTTGTAAGTAGCTGAAACCACAGGTATCGCCACTATGCCTGGCTAATTTTTTTCTGATTTATTGTAGAGATGGGGTCTCACCAAGTTGCCCAGGCTGGTCTTGAACCCCTGAGTTCAGGCAATCCTCTTGCCTTGGCCACCCAAAGTATTGGCATTATAGGCGTGAGCCACCGTGCCCGGCCTACATTTTTATTTTTTATCAGTCAGCTATTGCTCCCAAAGCTCTATAGCTTAAAAAACAAACATTTATTATTACTTACAGGTATATAAGTAAAATGGGGTAGTTCTTTTTTTCTCTTTTTCCTTTTTTTAAATTATAAAGATTTGGGGTACAATTCAGGGTTAGGTATACAAATGTTGATTATGCAAGTAGCCTTGTTGATGAGGTATGCCCTTCCCTCCTCTAGCCGTTTCCTTCAACTGTCAATATCAGCCTCCCCTCCCCTGACAGTTTGCCACTATTGCCGGTCACTTTCTGTTTTTGAGTTGGAGTCTCACTCTGTCACCCAGACTGGAGTGCAGTAGCCGCTCCCGGCCACCGCAGCCTCGACCTGCTGGGCTCCGGTGATCCTTCCACCTCAGCCTTCCAAGTAGCTGGAGAATACAGGCATGCGCTACCACACCCGGCTGATTTTTTTGATTGATTG
>NW_007225824.1:417535-444997 GCF_000164805.1 Carlito syrichta
GAACCCGCGGGCTCAGGCAATCCACTCACCCCAGCCTCCCAAAGGTGAGGGATTACAGGCCGAGCCACCGAGCCTGACTACCAGTCACTTTCTTATAGTATTATAATTGTTCAAGGTCCGCTTACGAATGAGAACATATGGTACTCTGTTTTGTTTCTGTGATAGATCACTGAGTATAATTGACTCTAAATCCACCCAAGTTGCTGTGAAGTCCATATGTTTGTCCTTCTTTATGACTGCATAATATTCCATTGTGTATAGGTACCACTTTTTTTTTTATCCAGTCCAGCTTCGATGGACAACATGGTTGGTTTCATGTTTTTGCTATTGTGAATAGAGCTGCAACAAACATACATGTGGAGGTCTCTTTTTTGTAGAATGATTTGAGTTTCTCCAGGTATATTCCCAATAGGGGAATTACTGGGTCATATGGAAGGTCAATTTCTGGTTCTTTCAGATACCACCACACTGTCTTCCAAAGATTTGGCTGCACTAGTTTGCATTCCCACCAGCAGTGTAGAAGCGTTCCTTTTTCTCTGCATCCTTGCCAGCGTCTGTTGTTGAAAATGGGGTAGTTCTTTCGGGCTTGCTGAACTCACTAATGCATTTGTGGTCAGCTGTGGCTTGAGTTAGTAACTCTGCTGAAGCCAGCTGGACTTTCTTAGGTGTTTGGGAGTTGGTTGGCTATTGGCTGGTCTATAGTGGCCTCAGATGGAACAGATGGGTTTCCCTACAATTAGTTCATCCTTCAGTGAGCCCAGGTTTGCCCTCATAGCAGTGGTTAGAAGAGAGTGGACATGATCCATGCCTTGAGGTTCATGTCTTTTTCAGGTCTGGGCATGAAACTGATATCCTGATGTTTCCACTGCATTCTGTATTGGCCAAAGCAAGACATAAAACCACCCCAAATTAAAGGAATGGGAATCACACTCCAGCCTTTCATAGGGGGAACTGCAAAACCACCTTTTAAAGGGCATGAGTACAGGGAAGGGTAAAGGATTTGGAACCTTTTATCAATCAACATACTACAATTATTTGTTCTTGTTTTTAAAAATTATGGACTTCATAAGATAAAGATAACTTTTTTCTTTCAGATAAACGAATTCAACTATACATGAAAAGTCTACTTTGTCTTCCAAGTCCTCAAAGATGCATGCCTCTCGTGCCAGGAGGCCTGGCTGTTATTCAGGAGGAGCTAGAAGCCCTAGGCTCTCAATATGCAAACATTGTGAATCTCAACAAACAAGTGTATGGACCATTTTATGCAAATATACTTCGAAAGCTACTCTTCAGTGAGGAAGCCCTGGGGAAGGTAGATGCCTCACCTCCTACTAACTAGAAAGGAACTGACACCAGATAAGAGATTGGAAATTCAGCACTTTGGTAACCAATCCATTTCCATTGGTGGCATTATAGATGTGGCACATTCTCAGTACTGTCTGTGTGGTGCAGTGTTAGTCCAAATCTGTGTAATCAGTAATATTAGCATTACAGAAGACACACACATGACATAGGCCCTATTTGTGCATCATTTTCAAGTTTAAAACAGACATTTGTAATAAACAGAAAGCAATTTGTAATTAATTATATTACCTACACAATACTTGTAAATGTTTTCTTAAGCCTTATGTTTGGCTTTTTCATTCAACTCATAAGGAGTTGCTTTTCTCACTTGTCACTATCAAATCTAATGATTTTTAATTTTGGTACAACTTCTTAAAGGGTTGAAACTTGTGAGAATAACTAAGGGAACTGATATTCTGAATAAATGATGTGAAGTAAACATAATTGTATTTGAAATGTACAATTACATTTTATTAATGTGTAGTTGAAATTTGCATAGTAAGTCCTCGAATTCCATAGATGTACCAAATTGCATTTTATAATACCAATTGTCAGTATTTATTTAGAACTTAAATTTATTAAGTACATTTTAATGCTATATATAAATTTTAGATAAAGCCTCTCTTATTTGTTTAGTAAAAATAGAAACAAATCCCTTCTAAAATTTTATTCTAGAGGTTGGTTTCTTGCTTTCTGAAAAGAAAACAATTTTTTGCACAAATCTCTTAGTGAATGTCCTTGCATTTCTCAGGCCATTGAAAAGGTTTATATAAGATTTTAATATTGTTATGTAAAGCAAGACTGGTTTGAATTGGTTTACTTGGAAGAAGACAGGAAGTTAATAAAATGAGATCCCATTCTCCATGAAGTTCACATCTGAAAAAGAAACAGTTGAGCTTTGTGTTTCTTACACATTTAACTTAACTAGCAGATGACTTTTGTGCTGATTAAAGCCTTACCATGATGTCATGATCAAGATGCTCTTTTAAGGATTATTGTACTGAAACACTGAATCAAAACTTGCAAAGCTGGGTACTAATCGTCATTGGGATTTTAAAGAAATGTGCTTGTCCATTTGGAGTGTCGGAAGGTCCTGCAGTTTAGACCTTTGGTCTAAAAAGTGCTTTATTTGCATAAAATATATTTTTGATTGTTTTGGTTTCTAAGGAATCAACTGAATATTAGTAATTTGGTGAGGAAGAGTGAGTAGGGAGTAAAAAGGAGTATTACGTTCTTTCCCAGCCTCCTTTTCCTTGCCAGAACTGTGGTGTTGTTTCATCATTTTATAACGTTCTAAGAAATGATTATTTGAATACATTATCTCCTATCTTTGCATTTTGGGGGATCTGCCAAAATTTGAGGAAATTCTGAAGTCAGTGTTGTTTTTTTAATTTCACAATGCCCAATACATAAACCAGCCATTCGTTCCATTTAAGCAGCTGTAAGTGGAATTTTACTGAAGAGCACATCATTGGTCTTCCCCCATTTTGTTCTCTTCCTGCAGTCCTGTTCTGCCCATGTTTCCCTGTGCTTAGAAACTATAAGGTGCTGAAAACTTTTGTTTTCATTTTCTCTTAGGCTGAAGTAGTTTTCAGCTGTGCTCACTTAAAGGCATGGGCAGCATAGAGGGTCTGACAGTAGAAGGGTAATATGTAGTGTGATTTTTTGTTGTTGCTTTCTGAGATAACTGTATACTTAACATTTTTATTATTGGATTGGAATCCAACTGATACTCTTTTATATACTTGATTATACTGCAGTTGCCAGCAGGAAAACAATGTACAAACATTTTTAAAAATGCATTTAAAATGAAGGGCATTCTGCTTTTTTTTTTTTTTTTAAGTGGCAAAGTAAATCTCAGTGTTTCAAGTCAGATTTAGGCAACTACATTTATTAAGATTTTACAATTATATCTTAGCATGTTGTTTAATTGTTATTTGCTTAAATGTTTACTTCTACTCTTGAGGTTTTCCTAACGTGGTATTATTTTGTAATGTAAGTTTTATTAAACATACACCCATTTTCATTTTTCTGCTAAAACGTGTATTGTTTGCATTCACTAAATTTAAAAACATTAAAAATTATTTTAAGATAGCCAGTGTCTCTATTTCCTAAACCACTTCTGGGTAGCTTGTGGCTGGATTATTGGACGGTCTTTATTGTAGTTGTTCTAGAATGATTCTTTTGCTGATTTTCACATTCTTACAGACATTAGATCATTTTGTTCATTCATTTATTTATTGCATCAACAAACACCTATTGAGCATCTACTATGTGCCAAGAAATATCTCAGTTCTTGTGATAGAGGATTAAACAGACACTGTCCTTAAGAAGTTAATAATCTAGTAAAAAGGACAGACTTGTGCACAATTACAATATAATGTAGTAAGAGTTATAAAATAAGTATGCATAGTACTGGAGAACAAAAATCATCAAACTTGATTTCATGGAGAAGATAATCTTTGAGCTAAAACACAAAGGATACATGGGAACTTGCCAAGAAGCCAAGAAAGGGAAAAACACGACAGGTCAAGTGCACAGTAAGTACAATGGTATGGAGAAATTGTGAGTCCAGGGATCAGCATAGGTAGAAGAGTGAAAGTGATGAGAGGTGAAACAAGTCCTTGGATGTCATGCTAAAATTTGAGAGAGGTTATTTGTTTTGTCCTGGAAAGGTTAAAGAATCATTTACTCTTTTGAAACAGATTTCCCTGGCAAAGAACAGTTGTTGTTGTTGCTAGCATATTTCCTATGTGTTGTGTGTGTATGCATACATGCACTCACACACGAAGACATGATACCAGCAACAGAAATAGACTCTAGCTAACTGAAGCAGAAAATTAGTGTATTGGAAGTACCCCCACAGGATATCCTTAATCAGAGAGGAACCAGACTTGGAAAATGGATTGAAACCAAGGTAATACAAGCTGCAGGAACTCACTCAAGGTGGATTCAGTGCTGTGGCTTCAGAGACTGATATCTCAATTGTTCTTGGTTTTCTTTTTCTTTTCTTGATCTCATTTGCTTAAGATTTAAAGGCCTCGGTGTCAACATTCAGGTGAATATTGTTGCAGATCAAGACCCAGGCTCTAATTTGCAGGATGGTAGGAGGGAATTACAACCCTTATACCCTTGTGGTGCCACCAAAGTCATCCA
The DNA here is from genome assembly GCF_000164805.1 of Carlito syrichta. Lineage (NCBI taxonomy): Eukaryota > Metazoa > Chordata > Mammalia > Primates > Tarsiidae > Carlito > Carlito syrichta. The sequence goes on from NW_007225824.1 coordinate 422,036, forward strand.
ATCAGGGATTTCTCCCAAATAGAAAATGTATGCTGACAAACAGAAGGAGAAAACAAAATCCACTATAATGAACATTTGCAAAGTCTTTAAAATTTGAATGTGAGAAATGTGTGAGGAGACAACCCAAACCAGGAGTGCTTCTACAAGTGATACAAAAGATGATTTCAGGAAGGGTGTAGTTATGAGAGGAACTGCTGAATGAACAGCCCAGTCTCAGTGGCCTCAATATAAACTTATTTCTCAAATCAAAGTTCAAGGAGTTGGGGGACTGCTCCACCTGCTATCCAGGGACTCAACTTCCATCCATCTTGTGACACTGCTGTACTCTAGATCTTCAGTCCATTCCGTCAGCTGACAGGAAAGAAAAGGATTGCCCACTTCCATGCATGATTTCCTTGCAGAAATCATTCACTCCTCATCTTACTGCAGGGGAGTCTGGAAAGTGTGCCTAGGAGAAAGAGGATGGCATGGATATCGGTAAGCTTTAGCAGTCTCCACCTCAGATTCCTCTCAGTGAACCTTCTCTTCATGAAAATAGGTTTAAAATCACATGTCTGCTCTGCTCTTTTTGATGGTAACTCCCCAGAGGACTATGTTGAGAAGATTTGGAATCCAGATCCAGGAGAATCAATAAAGAATTCTGGGGTTGACTGCCAAAGGAAGTAGTGGGCATAAGGAATGCCGCCTTTTGTGTGATATATTTTTACTTCTCACTTGCATCTTTCTCAAAACCAAAGTTCAGGCTGTTCTACCACTGGGAATGTTAAGTTCCAAATTTTTCCATTCATTGTTCAGTAGAAGCAGCAGGGGACTGACAGTCATAAGACCTGAGTCTGAATTCACTCCTACGTAGTAGCTGTATGAATTCAAGCCAGTCTTTTAATCTCCCTGAACTTCAGTTTTTTCCTCTGCCTCCCTACCCTACTGTCTGCCTACCTTGCAGAGACACTGTGAGGATCAAATTAGATATATTTGAAATTGTCTGCAAACTCTAAGCATAATGTAGCCAGAATACATTATAACTAATTTATGAGTCCCAAATCTCTTTCAAGCTTCAAGGGGTTTTAGTGTTTTGAGATGTGATGATCAAGTACTTAAGTACATATGAACAAACATTGTCATATCTCATCAGAACCATGGTTCATTAACCCCAATATTGTCATTGGCAGAGAAACTCAAGGGTATGCAAAAGGGTGTGGTTATTGTCCTTGATGTCAACTTCAAATGATAGTGACAAAACCCAACATGTTCTAATTTCATTTAGTAATCAATTATTTTTTCATGATTTAATCTTTCAAAAACTATTTGTATTACCAACTTATGCCCGCTTGTTCTCTATTCTTGCAGTGAAGCTTTATTTTTTTCTAAGCTTACTATGTTTCTCAGCTTACTATGTTAGCTTCTTTGAGCTTTCAAGGGAAAGGAACACAGGGATGGATTTATTGTCTTTATGCAGAAGAAAGGAAACCCAGGAATTTGTCTTAGCAGCTGTACCTGTAGGAATGGTGAACCTGAATATATTTTTTTCTTTCAGAATGTAATTTAAAATTTTTTATTTTTTGAGTTGGAGCCTCACTCTGTTGCCCAGGCTGAAGTGCAGTAGCACACTCACGGCCACTGCCGCCTCGACCTGCAGGCCTCAGGTGATCCTTCCGCCCCAGCCTTACAAGTAGCTGGAACTACAGGCATGTGCCACCATGCCTGGCTAATTTTTTGTAGAAATGAGGTCTCCCCATGTAACTCAGGCTGGCCTCGAACCCCTGGGTTTAGGCAATCCTCTCACCTCTGCCTCCCAAAGTGCTGGGATTACAGGCATGAGCCACCGTGCCCAGCTTAATATTTTATTACACTATGGAAGGGACTAACCTAAACAGTTCATATAAATTATCTCATAGAACTGCCCATATGCTGTGAGGCAGGCTCTATCATTATTTCCTGTGTAAAACGAGACTCAGAAAAATGAGAGGCTGAGGAACTTGTCCAAGGTCTGGCATTTGAACCTGAGGAGTCTAACCCTGAAATGTGTGCTCTTAACTACTTGCTGCGCTGGCTCCTCAGATCATCCATCAAAAGGATTTCTCGCTGTTGTGTGGCTACCCAATGCCAACTTGGCACCTGCTGCTCAGCTTGTTGTTGCCCTCCCCTTTGGGATTCTTAATTAAAAATGGCCTGAGACAATATGATTTTGTTTGCCACTAGTCAGTACAAACACGCCCTCTTCCCCCCAACACAGTGGATAGAGTTCTCCTGATAAGACGCCTCAGCTCCCTATATCCAGGCCACAGGGCAGATACCTGGCACTGTTGGTTTTGTCAAGATGAGGTCAAATCACACAAAGCAAGGCTTTTCAGAGAAAGGTCTGTGGGCATGGCAGGCAGTTGAAGGTTTTTGGACTATCCAGTCTTGCTCAAAATGCAGAATGTTCTTTGACTTCAAGGACTCTCCTCCCTGCCTTTTTAGACTGAAGAGTCCTTATTCTTTCTTCAACATTGTTTCTGGGCTTCTCTAGTTCTATTATGAACTTATTCAGGTATAGAAATCAGGACCATACACACACACACACACATATTTTTTTGGCCGGTCTGAATGCACTAAGGCATTCAGAGGAGAGGGCAATATTTTTCTTTTGTTTCTAGCATCTTCATGTTGAAACCTCTCAGAATAAGGTTAAAATTCTTTAACATGGCACAAGGGCCAATAATGGTCCAGCTCCAGTGGATCTTTCTAGTGTCATGTGCAGATACTTCCCTTGAAAAGCCCTATGTGAAAATCACACTCAACTGTCAATGTGTGGTATGATGGACTCAAGCCCTCATGCCATTGCTCAAGCTGTTTTTATCTGCTTGAAATATCTTCCGCCCATGTTTTTGGTGCTCATTATGATAGAGTGGTTAGAAACATGCACTCTAGGGTTAAGTAATTATGGATTTAAATTCCAACTCTGCTTGGACAAATTTCTTAAACCTTGTGAGCCTTAGTCTCCTCACCAGTCAAGTGGGAATAACCATATTTATCCCCCAGGGGTTGATCATTCATTTAGAGGGTGCACATATATTCCAATGTCTGACAAAGTGTAAACATTCAGTAGATGGAAGCTCTCCCTACTATTTCAGGGGCCAGTTTGGACACCTCTGCCTTTCCTTTTCCCTTGTTCTCCCTAACTAATACTCCTACTCCTCACCCTTGTCCCATGGCATAGGTCAATTTCTCATCTAGCTGCCACAATACTTTATATATAAGTAATGAGATAGTATTCCAAGATGTTAGTCATTTTTCTTCCTGGGATCTCTTCCCCCTAATTTCCCAGCCTCTCTTCAAACCACCAGTCTTTTTGTACTAATATACCTTAGGAAAAGGATGTGACTGCAGAAAATGGAGGAATCATGACGAGACTGTTGCTGGCTTTTTGATTTAAAAAATCAGGCACTTAGGAGATCAGAAGTCATGGATTTGACCTGGGGTGTAGGTGTAATACTGGAAGGACTGTGAGGGATTGTGGCAGCTGTGGTCTAAGGACAAACACCACTCAACATCAGCCAGATGTTGCCAAGTAGAACTTTGAGCCACTGCTACCAGAACCTCCTACTTTTTCAAGAGACACTAAAAAAAAAAAAAAAAAAATTCAGGATTAAAAAATGTGAACACAATATCAAATTTATCACCCACTGCATTTTTTTCTTTCAAATCATTTACTCAACACAAAATTTATTCAGCGACAAATGATGGGTTAGAACCCAGGGATACAAAGTCAAGAAAGTTCCTGTTCCAGGAACTCACAGTCTGAAGGAGAATTAGACACATAAACAGAAGATTATGGTGCTGAGTGATGTCTTAGGTGAGAGTAGTTACTTCCAAAGTGGAATCATTGGACAGCAGCAGGGAACTTGTCAGAAATGCAAATTTGCAGGCCCAACTCACCAGTCAGGAATCTGAGATTGTTTTCAACAAGCTATGGAGGTGATGCACATTGAAGTTAGAGAGCTGCCTTGATAGTGGAAAGCAAAGAAGACTCTGGAGCAAAGAGCCAACACACCTGAGCCAACCTTGAGCTCCTCAGCTATCTATAAATCGCTTTCACAGTCCCTTCCAGGCTAGATCCTAAGTAGGCAACAATATGGCTAAATCACAAGGATAACACACAAGTTATTGCTTGTCTGTAAGTAAACTGTGAGAACTTCAAAGACCAGGGGCTGAGTCTTTTAGTTTTTTTCCCTCCCTTTCTCTTACTTTCAGACATCAGTGCAATACTTAAAAAATACAAGCACTGAAATTTAAGTAGCTAATTAGGAAATAAGACTAACCTGGTCCAAGCGTTGTACCTTTATGAAGAAAAACTGGAAAGCATATATGTATTTACAAGTTTTCCTAACTTTTCTTATTGTGGTAAACTATACATACAACTTACCATTTTAACCATTAAAAATGATGCACCATTCAGCAGCCTTTAATGCATTCATATTGTTGTACAACTATAACATCCATCTCCAGAAATTTGGGATCTTTCCAAGCTGAAACTCTGTACTCATTCATTGTTGGTATATTTTGTCTCATTTTTTCCAAGCAGATTTTTTTTTCTATTGACTTGTATGAGCTAATTTTATTATTTACTTTTTAGCCCAGGCAGGAGTGCAGTGACATGATCATGGCACACTGTAGCCTCCACCTTATGGGCTCTGTGGTCGTCCTGTGTCAGTCTTTCAAGTGGCTGGGACTACAGGCATGCACCACCACACCAGGTGAATTTTATTTTTTGTAGAGACGAGGTCTCACTATGTTGTCAGGCTGGTCTTGAACTCCTGGGCTGAAGCAGTCCTCCTGCCTTGGCCTCCCAAAGTGCTGGGATTACCGGTGTGAGCCATTACACCTAGCCCTGAGTTAAAGGGAGATCAGCTGTTTGTCTTTTGCCAATTTGTATTTTAAATAGGGACTATCCCTTTGCCCTTTGCCAACTTATGTATTTTTTTAAAAGCCTCTATTCATGGCGATTTTTAAAAAATCTGTTAAAATATTTTAACGTTTCATGGAATCATAAAACCATGTTTAGAATTATATTATAAAATCCTTTAGGATTTCTGTGTAGTTGTCCTTGAAGGTCTTCACCACCTGAATGTTTTGACTGGATATATTCACGTACGTTTTCTTCTAAGTTTTTGTTAACACTTAAATATTGAATCCACACGGGATAGATTTTTTTTTCCCCAGAGCTAATCAGCTGTTTTAACATTATTTATTGAATAGATCATCTTTCCCCTACTAATTTAAATATCACCGTTTCATACTAAATTTCTCCATGTGCTGGTATTTACTCCTTATCTTCCATCTGTCACTGTCTTAATTACTGTCCTGTTGTGCCCTCTTCTCTAGTGCTAACTCCTCCCCCCTCTACGGCTATTTGGGTGGCTGTATGCTATTCCATCACATGCATGTACCGTCATTTATTTGACCAATTCCCTATAAATAGGCATTTGGGAAGTTTCCTACTTTTCCATACTATACAACATGTATAGTTTTGAATTGAATTAAACGAATTCTCTGCCTCCGTGGTTCAAGTTGCATACAGTACCCATTTACATTTTCCTTCAAACTATTTTTAAAATTTCTTCGAATTACTTTTAAAATTACGTTTTGTTGGTCTCAATTATTGGAGAACTAGCAATAAACCAGTCAGCCGGGATTTAGCATACCCAGGCCATATCTCCGAGCTACACCAGGGGGCGCAGTTTCCTGGCTCGGCCTCAGTCACATCCGGGTCCACCGCAGGTTCGGGCGAGGAGCAGGCGGAACCTTTCTGTCGCGCTCCAACTAACACGCGCGGCGGGGACATTTTTGGCTTCGGCGCCCCGCTCTGCAGAAGTGCTGCCGTTTGCTCAGGGCAGCGAAGGCAGACGTGGAGGTTCTGTCTGCTTCTTCCTTCGTCGTGAGCGGCATGGACGTGCTAGCGGAAGAGTTTGGAAATCTGACCCCGGAGCAACTGGCCGCGCCGATTCCGACTGTAGAGGTGAGTGCCGCGCACGCAAGGAACGTCAGGGCTCGGGAGGCGATCCCGAGGGGGCGTTGCCCGAACACGCTGGCCACCAAGCGGGGCGGGCCGGTGACTCCTGCGCACGCGCAGAGCTTCAGCGAGGGTTTCTGCGCAGGCGCCGGGCTCCGCGCTTGCGCGTCTCTTAGCGAGCCCGTCCGCGTGCACTTCAAAGGGCGGAGCGCGGGGGCCTGACAGCTGCTGCTGGGGCAGAGGAGCCCCGCGGATGGCTCTCGGGCTGAGCTTTTCCAGTATGTCCGGAAGGATTGCCCTAGCACCCGCCTTGGGGGACGGACTGCGTCTCTGCGGGTTTACAAAGAAGGACACTGGCCGCGCTCGGTGGCTCAGCCTCTCGTCCCAGCACTTTGGGAGGCCGAAGCGAGTGGGTTCGAGACCAGCCCGGGCAGCTTGGCGAGACCTGGCCTCTACAATAAATTAAAAAAAAAATTAGCCGGGCGGGGATCCTCGCGCCTGTAGTTCTGGCCACTTGGAAGCCTGAGGCGGAAGGATCGCCGGAGCCCAGCAAGCAGGTCGACGCTGGGGTGGCCGTGAGTGTGCCACTGCGCTCCAGCCTGGGTGACGAGTGAGACTCCAACTAAAAAACTAAAGTGAAATAAAGAAGGACACTGAGGTCCAGGGAGTTTAGGCTACTTCCATGAGGTACCACAGCTGGCTGTGGTGGTAAAACCAAATTGTCAGAATCCCAGGCTAGTCATCTTTCGGTTTGGGCTGCCGGTGTATTTACTTGAAAACGTGCCTGTGTGTTTCCTGGGGGAGAAGCTCCATAACTTTCATCAGGTTCTCGGAAGTTAACGGTAACTGCTCTGCAATGAGCTGCCCAATGAAGTGCGGCTGTGGACATACTTTATTTTCTGGAAAGGCACATACAGCCCCAGACTCAGAACCTTCATCGGTATGGCATGGGAAAGTGGAGAAATGAAGAGGAGAGTCAAGGTGGAGATTTCAGACAGAGGGAGTAGGGTGATTGAAACCTCCCAGGCAAGACCGTCTGATGTTTTTTGAGGCGTATTAGAGCGAAGAAAATCGGAGGAGGAGAGATAAAAAATGAAGGGTGGGTAAGGGTCCTCCTGGATCTGAAAATTTTGTTAAACATCTGAAGGAGCTTGGAGTTTTTCTTGTGAGCAGTGAGTTGCCTTTGATTATAAAGAACCTCCTTATGCCGTACTTACTTGGCAACTTAATGAAATCTACTTATAATCAGTTCATTGCATCCAATCTATGAGTGCATGCAATACACTGGTGATCGTCATCAGGGAAAACTGGATTTTAATTTGGAAGAATTAATATCCAGAGCCCATTTACTGAGTATTTACTGTGTGCCAGTCTCTGTTTAATCATAACATGCATATGGTGATTTCATCCTCTGAAATAGGTACTATTTTCACCCCCATTTTGCCAGAGAGATCCGAAGACATTATGTAGCTAGCCTGGTGTGAGAAGGCTGGTAAGTGGCTGATCCTGAATCTGGACTCAGTCTGCCTCCAGTCTTCATCCTTAACTACTGATGGACTGCTTCTCCATAGAGCTGAAGAAATAAGCCCAGGAGATTTCTATTCCATGTTTGAATTCAGACAGCTATGAGGGGACCAGTACCACAATTCTGGGCTTCTGATTCGGAATACAATTCCTCTTTCTAGCCCTCTATATCTAGATATAGCCCTCTATATCTATATCAGGACCACATCTTAAAGGTCCTGCTTTCTAAATACCTATATGCAAAATCTGAAACTTCATTTCCGCTGTTTTCCAACTCAGAGCCACTGTCATCTCTTACATCCTAACTGGCTTATGGTGCCTGACTTGTCCCACTCCAGTCTATTCTTTGCTCTGTGGCCACAGCTATCAGTTTAAACACACAAGTATGGTTATGTCACTCTCTTGGTTAAAATTCTTTAATCTCTGTCCATGATTCTTAGGGCAAAATGTAGTCTTTACCATGTTTGTAATAAATTTCTTCAGTCTCGCCACTGCTTGCTTCTCTAGTCTCTTTTCCACCATTCCCTTTCTTCTCCCTGCCCTGAGATGTTTCTGCTCTACTCATAGAGTTTTTTCTGTATCATTCTCTCATTCCCATTTATAGATTAAATCCTACTGATCTATGATACGGCATCCTTAGAAAGGCCTTCCTTAAGTCTCCTAGAAGACGTTAGATCTCCTTGCTATTTGCTGCCTTAGTATCCTGTCCTTTCTCAATACTGGTAGTTACTTGTTTCTCTAACCGCTAGACATCCCACTGTCTTATTCTCCAGTCCTCAGTTAGCTTTCTTGTGAAGTGAATGAATATGAAAAATAACTTTATTACCTTTTTCAAAGCAGAGGTATTTAGAATGACGTTGAAGTGCTCAGAGAGGGACATTTCATTCATTTATACTATTGAGTATCCTCTTTGCATTCTTGTGAGGTAAACACTACAAGTTCAGTGAACTAACACAGGTTAATCTGAATTAATTTCTCTATTAGAGAAATTCTTTCATTATGCTGAGTTTTCTCTGAATGAAAAATGGCATTGCCATTTGAGAGATTAAAATATTTACTTCAACTTTTCAACTTTAGTGTTTTCTCTGTTACTTTTTCTAGATAGGAGTTCAGTTTTACTTGAACTAACTCTGCTTAGTACATTTTTTGTGTGCTCCTTATGGTAGCATGGCAGCATGGTAGGAGAAATAACACGAGCTTTGGAGCCAATCAGTCATTTATTTGTTGAACAAATATTTCGATATTGTTGAGTGTTTACCTGGTGGTATGCTACTCACAGGGTTTTTACAAGTTCAAAAAACTTGTTCTCTGACTTCCAAGGTTTATAGGGGGAGACATGTGAGCAGGTAGAATAACATGCAGTAGGTGCTGTGAAAAAAGTAGGCAGGGGATATATTGGTATTACCATATATTACACATGGTAGCGGAGATATGATGCCTGAATTGAGCCCTGATAGAAGTGGATGAAGTGTTGTGGTGGAGGTGGCACTCCAAGTAGGAGCACCATGCCAAGAGCCCACACTGTGGCGTGCGAGCTTGGCAAGAGGCGAGCCAGGAGGAATAGGCAGAGATGAGAGCACAGAGGACGTTGTGTGCCTTGCTGTGGAGTTTAGACATGATGAGGGGAAGGGGGAGGCACCTGAGAGTTGTAAGGGTAGAGAATGAGGTGATCAGCTGTGTATATGAGAAAGTGCGCTCTGGCTGGCGTGTTGAGCATTGGAAGGAACAAGCAGGAATACTGGAAAGGAAGTATTGCCATTGTCCAGGTGAAAGGATATGAGGGCCTCAACAGTGCTGTAGCAGAGGACGAATGTGAGGCAGATTCAAAGGAGGTAGACTCAGTAGGACTTGTTTTCCTGCCAATTAAGAGGAGCCAGACAGGTAGAACTTCTGGGTATCTAATCTGGGATGGCTGCATAAATCCACTGAACTTGGCAGTGGAACTGGGGGAAGGTTTAATTTTGGACATACTGAGTATGAGAAGCTTCTGAGTCCTCAAGGTGTCACTGCCCAGTCATGAGTTGAAGAGGACAGGCCCTTACCTGGTGGCTCACTGCAGCAGCGATGCTCATGCATTTATTTATTCACTCAGTTTTTATTGGAGTCTTTTGTGTGCCAGGCACTGTGGTAAACAGGATAGACATTGTCACTGCCTTTGAAAGAGTTACATTTGGAACTGGGGTGAGGGTGAGACAGAACCAGACAACATTTTCTTCTTTTTTTAAAAATAATTTTGTATTTTAAAGATGTGGGGTATAATTCAGCATTACGTATACAAATGTTCATTATACAGGCGTCCTTATTGATGAGGTGTGCCCTCTCCCACCACACAACACTTTCAAACAAGTGTTGTTTGAAATTCTCCATCCCCCAGCCCTGTGGAGACTGAGAAGAGATGTTGCCAGGGATAGAACTTTGAAGAACACTAACATTTGCAGGGTGGGCAGAAGAAAAGAGGAGCAAAAAGGCACTGTTAGAGGGAGGAAAGACACGAGAACGGTGTCACAGGAGTGCTACAAGAAGGCAGTGGCCTGCATGGTCACATGCGTGGACAGACTGGGGGAGCTGAGGGAAGGTCTTTGGAATTAGCAGGCTTGGTGGCCTTTATCAAGTCGGTAGGAATCCTGACTGTAGTGGAACGAACAAGGAGTGGGGCCGGAGGAACAGAGAGGCTAAATGGAGACGGGTGGGGAGGGAGAGCCAGCTGAAGGGCAGGGAGGAAAGGAGCCAGAGGGAGTTGCTGCCTCAAGGAAGTTTTAAATAGAATAGGTTGAATATCTAATACTGAAATGGGGTGAGTTTGCCAATCTGCCAGAGAAGATTGGAGGTGATATGTTTGTGGGAGAAGAGCTAGCCTCAGATCAAGGAACGGACACTTCTTCCTTTGTGATGTGAGGAAACGAGTTTGAGAATGGGTATAGAGAGGAAAACTTGAAGATGTAAGAGGAAGAAGTGGAGGGGACTGTATTAGTTTGTAGAGCTGCCATAACAAAGTACCACAAGCCAGGTGACTTAAACAAAAGAAATTAATTTTCTTACAGTCCTGGAGACTACAAGTCCAAGATCCAAGTGACAGCAGGGTTGGTTCTGTCTGAGGGCTGCCCCTCCCCTAGCTACTGATGATTTGGTGGCAGTCTTCTGCATTCCTTGTCTTGTAGAATCATTGCCCTGATCTCTACCTTTATCTTTGTATGGTGTTGTTCCTGTGTGCATCTCTGTGTCTGAATTTCCCCTTTTTCAAAGGACTGGTTGTATTAGATTAGGGCTCACCCTAATGACCTCATCTTGACTTAGGGAATTACATCTGCAACAACTCTGTTTCTAAATAAAGTCACATTCTGAGGTATTCTGCATAGGAATTTTGGAAGGGACATACGTCAACCTGTATCAGTTATCATACCTCTCCTTTTTTAAAAATTAGGTATAATTTACATATGATGAAATGTACAGGTATTAATTGTTCAGTTACATTGGTTTTGATAGTATGTATACTAGAATAGCTATCACTCGATACACACTACAGAACATTTCTATCACCCCAGAAAGTTCCCTTATGACCCTTTTCAGTGTATCTTTCCTTCTACCTTTTGATTTCTGTCATCATAGCTTAGTTTTGCCAGCCTCCGCTCTTGAAAATGCTTTTTACTGTCTCCAGGTTGTCTGCCTTCCTCCTCAACTCCTCCTCAGTCACCTTTGCCGGATCTACTTTCTGCCCTTGTCTCTAAATGTTGGAGCGTTTTTTATCTCACTTTGTGGAACTCTTCTCCATCTATATTCCATAGGTGATCTCATTCATCATGTGGCTTTAATTGCCATGCATCTGCGAGCCTCTTTCTAGTTTGTATGTACAGGCTAGTCTGTTCCCAAGTTCCATACTCATTCGTTGCCTATTTCCACCTGAACGTCTAAATGGAGATCTCAGACTCAACATACCTAAACCAAACTCCTGATAGCCCCTCATGCCTAAACCTGCAGTTCCTACAGTGTCCCTCACCTCCATCCGTTGTACCTGTATCCTTTTAGTTGCTCAGACCAAAAACCTTGGTGATAAATTTGGCTCCTCTCCCTGTTGGAGTCCTCTTGGCTTTAACTTCAAATTATGTCTCCTTGGCTAACAACTTCTTCCCACCTGTACTGTTACCAGCCTGGATTATTGCAATAAACTACTAAATGATCTCCCAGCTGCTTACCCGGTCTATATTCAACCCAGCAGCCAGAGTGATCCAGTTAAAATGAGTCAGATTATCACATCTTTTGCTCAGAACCTTCCAGTACTTCTCAGGTCACTTAGGTGAAAGCCAAAGTTTTATAGTTGCAGCAAGGTCCTACATGATCCTTAGGCTCTTCTCCAGCAACCGGGTATTCTAACTTCAGACTTGGCTCTGACCATTTGTCAGATTTCCTATCTGCAGTTGGATGCCATAGGGTGCTATCATGGTAGGCTGCTTACCACCTCAGGAAGGTATGAAAAGCATACCCAAGAACTCAAGAAAGGTGACAATTCACAACTAGTTAATACAGAAGGCAGAAAACATACGTGTCATCCTTCTGCGGTCCTGAGACGAGTCCTGACCAGACACTAGTTGAGAGAGAATGGAAGGGCGAAAGAACTCCTTTTGGTCTTGACACCTGGCTCCCCTACCAAGCTCTCTGAGGCTTTCTCAAACTGGCAGATGCCACTTAGGAAGTGTCATGAGAAAATAACAACGAATGAAAAGTGTTTAAAATCTTGAACCATCAAGAAGAGATCACATTATGTTCTATTTAAGAATTCTATGGTATGTATATTTACATGTATATGTATTTATGTGTATACATATGTTTAGTGCATATGCACACACAATTTCCATAAAAGTGGTTACAATTCAAAATGTGTTCTTTTTGTTTTGATTGACTTTCTTTTACTTATTTTGGTACATTAAAATAACTTCTTATAAAAGTATTGTGGTTGCTGATGCAGAGTTCTGATATTCTTATTTTGGTTCACAGGAAAAATGGAGATTGCTTCCAGCATTTTTAAAGGTAATTATGTCACACTTAATAATAATTGGTTATTTTTCAGATGAATAAAGTTAAAAAAGCTATTTTTTAAAGATTAATTTTTTTTACTATTACTTTAAAGATGTGGGGTACAATTCAGGGTTTGGTATATAAGTGGTCATCGCACAGGTAAAGTTTGGGTACCTAAGATTAAATTTTTGATGACAACATTTTTTGACTTTGTACTACTGTATATTTTTCTATGCTTTAGAAATGTAAGGAATTTTAAGGCAAAATTCCTATAAGGGCTTATAAGGTGCTGGTTGGGGGAGTAGTGGTTTAATTTTAGAGAGTGGTATATACATAGTAGTATGACTTGTGAATAATAAAAACCAAAGTGCTGTGGGCAAAAGAGTGATGCCACAGATGGTCAGAGAGGGTCACCCAAATGAAGTGAGACATAAACCACATCTTAAGAGAAGAGGATTTAGCTAAACTGAGAGGTAGGTGCAGAGTGGGGCTTAATCCAGGTGCTCAAGAGGAGCCTCCACAGCTGTTGGGCTGGAATGTTTGGGCGGGTAGTTAGAGGAGCTGTTGAGTAGAATATAATATGGCATAGGGCTTCCAGGCCATTTGAAACGGCTTCTGCTAAAAAGTAGTGGGTATTGGCCAGGCTCTGTGGCTCTGCCTATAATCCCAGCACTTTGGGAGGCTAAGGCGAGTGGCTTGCCTGAGCCCACGGGTTCGAGACCCACCTAGGCAACTTGGTGAGACCTCATCTCTACAATAAATACAAAATTAGCTGGGTGTGGTAGCGCGCACCTGTAGTTCTGGCTACTCGGAAGGCTGAGGCGGAAGGATCGCCGGAGCCCAGCAGGTTGAGGCTGAGGTGGCTGGGAGCGTGCCACTGCCCTCCAGTCTGGGCGACAGAGTGAGACTCCAACTCAAAAAAAACAAAAACAAAAAAAGAAGTAGTGGGTACTACAGTGAGAGATCACTTAACACCAGCTACAATGGCTGTAATCAAAAACAAATGTTAATGTGCATGTGGAGAAACAGGGATTCTCTTGTTCCGCTGTTGGGAATGTAAAATGTTGTAACTGCTTTGGAAACATCTTGGCAGTTCTACTCTTAGGTATCCACCTAGGAGGAATGAAAACACATGTCCACACAAAACTTTTACATATATGTTCATAGTAACACTATCCAGCCTTTGAGTTCTATTGAGTGGAAGCAGCTCAAATGAATGTCAGTCGATGGATAAACAAAATGCTGTATGTAAGTTCAGAGGAAGGGGTGATATTTATAATCCAAAAAAGAGGAGACAGTTTATGGCACACAGTTCAAGAAGACATAGAGAACTCAGTAGAGACATAAGACTGTAGTTATTTTATTCACTCATTAAAGTTGGAGTCTCTCTTACTCAGATCACCTTGAAATATATTTGTCTATGAACAAATATTAAAGATTTTAATGCATAATTGGGAAGAAGAATGCAAAACTTGTAAAGCTTCCAGTGCTGTTGACCAACAGGATCAAGATCCAGAAGTGTCAGTAGGCTGGGGTGACAGCAGTGAAGAGGGACACATGTCAATTCCCGTGCTTAGTTTTGTGAAAGTACCATTTGGGGTGTGCTTGACTTAATAGCAGTTTTTTGTTTTGTTTTTTTTTGATGAGGATAAAAATCACCCTTTGAGTTTTAGTTGACTGAAGCTCAGCATGAGCCAGTACTGTGACCTGGTTTCTTTAACAGAAGTAGTATTATATCCAGAATGAGGTAGGTAGTAGCCCCACCGTCCACTGGTCACACTGGAGAATGTCACTAGGGAGTTCAAGGAGCCCATATTAGGGGGAATGTTGGCAAATGGGAGCAGGCCATCGCTGCTGAGGCATCTGAAAAGTGTGTATTCGAGAAGGAGTTGAAGTTCCTGTTCAGCATGGAAGTGAAAACATGAAAGAGATGTGATGACTCAGTGGACTGTCCTGAGGCAGGCATTTTCTCCTGAAGAGAAAATTTTGTTCATTGGGTGGGAACAGGGAAAACTGACCTCAGATCAGGAGAAGGTTGATTTTTTTTTTCCCCACCTAATAATCAAGACTATTTCAAAATGGAATGATTGCTTTGTAAGCTAATAAGATCCCTAATATGGAAGCATAATTAAAACAAAGACTGTTAGGAAAGTTCTAGAAGTGTTGAAAGAATTGTGTTTGAAAATTAACTTTTTTTTTTTTTAGAAAGCAGGATTTATTGAGAGGACAGAAAAGCTTCCACAGTTGGAGGGGACCTGAGGGGGTTGCCTGAAAATTAACATTTAAAAAAAATGAGGCTGGGCTCGGGGGCTCAGCCTGTAATCTTTGGGAGATGGAGGCGAGTGGATTACCTGTGCCCGTGGGTTCAAGACCCACCCGGGCAACTTGGCGAGACCTTGTCTCCACAATAAATCAAAAATTAGCCGGGCCTGGTAGCACATGCCTATAGTTGTGGCTACTTGGAAGGCTGAGGCGGAAGGATTGCCAGAGCCCAGCAGGTTGAGGCTGTGGTGGCCATGAGCATGCCACTGCACTCCAGCCTGGGTGACAGAATGAGACTCCAACTCAAAAAAAAAAAAGAGTGTATATAGTCTTTTAAAATCCTAAGATTTGGAGTCTGGGTGTGTTTATTTTTCAGTGTTCTCTGTAGAACACAGCACACAGCACTGTCTAAAGGCAGCTTTGACTTCTGAGACAAAAGTAAAGCTACTGCTAACTTTTATGTAATCTTAGGTTTCCTGAATTTCACCCTGCTTTCAATTTGATACAATTATTTTCATCTACCTTAATAGAAGTCCTTATTTTTCTTCTTATTCTATAAGGGATATGAATGACCAGGGTTTGGATATGTGAAAATCATGAATTTGCTCAGGTAGGAAAAATTTGCTCAGGTAGGAAAAAGGCAAAAAAGAAAATAGACATTGTTTGAGAATTGAAAAGATTCTCGATGATTGAAAAGATGCTCGATTGCTACTTTTTCTTTGATTTTTTTTTTAAAAATGCATTGTAGCCGGGCTTGGTGGCTTAGCCTGTCATCCCACGCCTTTGGGAGACTGAGGTTAGTGGATTGCCTGAGCCCGTGGGTTCGAGACCCACCTGGGCAGCGAGACCTCATCTCTACAATAAATCAAAAACATCAGCCGGGCGTGTTAGCACATGCCTGTAATTCCGGCTACTCGGAAGGCTGAGGCGGAAGGATCGCCGGAGCCCAGCAGGTCGCGGCTGAGGTGGCCGGGAGCGGCCACTGCACTGCAGTCTGTGTGACAGAGTGGGACTCCAACTCAAAAAAAGAAAAAAAAAATGCATCGTATGCATAGAAAATGTTCCTTGTTTATTAGCGTATGAGAAGTCAATAGGTATAGCCATGCGTCACTTAATGACAAGGATTTATTCTGAGAAATGCATCGTTAGGTGATTTTGTCATTGGGAGAACATCATAGCATGTACTTACACAAACCTAGATGGTCTAGCCTGCTACCCACCTAAGTTATATGGTCTAGCCTGTTGTTCCTAGGCTACAAACCTGTAGAGCATGCTACTGTGCTGAATACCATAGGCAGTTGTAACACACTGGGAAATATTTCTGTATACAAACATATGTAAACATTGAAAAGATAAAGATACAGTATTGGAGATAAAAAATGGTGCTCTTGAATAGGGTGCTTAATGTTACATGAGTGAAGCTTGCAGTGCTGCAAGTTGCTCTGGGTGAGTCAGTGAGTGAATGGTGAATGACTGAAAGCCTAGGACATGATTGTGTACTACTGTAGATTTTATAAATACCGTACATTTAGGCCACTGTACACTAAATTCATTTAAAAGGTATTTTTTCTTCAGTAGTAAATCCTAGCTTACTATAACTTTTTTACTTGATAAACTTTAATTTTCTTTAGCTTTTTGACTCTGGTAATAAGACTTAGCTGAAAACACAAACATGTTATACATCAGTACAAAAATATTTTCTTTTTTTATATCCTTATTCTGTAAGCTAAAAACTGAGATGCAAACACATTATTAGCCTAGGTCAGGATAATAAATATCAATGTCTTCCACCTCCACATCTTGTCCCAGTGGAGGGTCTTCAGGGGCAATAACACAAATGGAGCTGTCATCTCCTGTGTTAACAGTGCCTTCTTCTGGAATATCTGCCTGAGGCTGCTCTTGAGAAAGTGTCACACTTTTCAGAGATAAGCCCTTTGAAGTCAAGTCAAGTTGTAAGTTACTAGGCAATAGGAATTTTTCAGCTCCATTATAATCTTAGGGGACTACTGTCATATGTGCAGTTTGTCGTTGACTGAAATATCATTATGTGTGGCACATGAGCATATGTTCAAATGCTCATATCTTGAATTCTAAAGGTCAGAGTGCTTCTCAAGGAGGAAAACTTGAGGTATACTAGTAAGATGATAGAGAAATAGAATGAGGACACATTAATAGAAAGTTTTACTAAATAAAATTTGTGAATTTTTTTCTTCACTTTGGTTTTGAGAAAAAATTGATGCTTACCTATGATTAGATTCCTTTATATAATCTGTTATTTTGTTGCTAACCTACTTTTTACTTTCTGTTTAGGTGAAAGGCCTCGTGAAACAGCATATTGATTCATTTAACTATTTCATTAATGTAGAGGTAAGTATCAGATCTTAGAAGGAGACATAAGCTAAGAATGAATTGGAAGCCAGAATCTTTCCTAATGTTACACTTTCTGCTGCAGATAAAGAAGATAATGAAAGCCAATGAAAAGGTTACAAGTGATGCCGACCCCATGTGGTACTTAAAGTAAGGAACCAACTACTCTTAATTTGCTATTTTGTTTATGTCTGACATTTTTTAAAGTGAGTGTAGTTGCTGTCAAAACACTTTTAAAAATCATACTTTTTGATCTGTTTAATAAGATTATAAAGAACTCAAATTTTTTAAGCGGTAAACTATAATAGAGTTTTGATTGAGAAGTTATTTAAGCTATTAGGTTTGAAATATTTAAATATGTTTTTAGTTTGAAATAATTTTAAACTTAGAGAAAACTAAAAAAATAGTACAAAGGCATCTCAAATATTCTTTACCCAGCTTCTGCTAATATTAACATCTTGCATAGTCATAGCACAATGATCAAAATCAGGATGTTAGCACTGATAATATGTTGTCAACTAATCTACAGACCTTATTTTACGTTTTTCCTCTAATGTCCTTTTTCTGGTATAGGAATCAATATGGAACCCCACATTATCTTTAGTTGTCTTGTCTCCTTAGTCTCCTCAATCTGTGACAGTTCCTCAGTCTTTCTTGGTCTTTCATAATTTTGACACTTGAACAATTTAATTTAGTCAGTTTTTGTAGAAGTTCCTTTAATTTGAGTTTGTACGATATTTGGTCATGGTTATATTGAGTTAGCATTTTGGAAAGAATACCACAGATGCAATATTTTGTGCTATTCTCAATAACTCACATCAGGGGTATAGATGCCAATATATATATATACTTTTTTTTTTTTTTTTTTTTGAGTTGGAGTCTCACTCTGTCGCCCAGACTGGAGTGCAGTGGCCGCTCCCGGCCACCGCAGCCTCGACCTGCTGGGCTCTGGCGATCCTTCCGCCTCAGCCTTCCAAGTAGCTGGATCTACAGATGCACGCTACCACATCCGGCTAATTTTTTTTTTTTTTGGATTTATTGTAGAGATGAGGTATCACCAAGTTGCCCAGGCGGGTCTCGAACCTGCGGGCTCAGGTAATCCACTCATCTCAGCCTTCCAAGGCGCGAGATTACAGGCTGAGCCACCGAGCCTGGCTATGTCAATATATTTTATTACTGGTGATTTTAGTTTTGTTCACTTGGTTAAGATAGTATCTTCCAGGTTTCTCCACTGTAAAGTTACTATTTTTCCTTTTGTAATTGCTAAGTATTTTATGGGGAGATCCTTTGAGATTATACAGATATCTTATTTCTCATCATACTTTTACCACTAGTTTTAGCATACACTGATGCTTCTGTCTGTAATGGATATTATTGTGGTGTTTACCTAATGGTGAGTCTCTATTTCCACCATTCCATCTGCATTAATACTGGAATTCTTCAAGGAAGAACTTTCTCTTCCCCTTATTTGTATCGCTCTACATTAATGTATATCAATTTGGACTCACAGATGCTTATTTTATTCTGTGGGTTATAATCCAGTACTGTCATTTTTCTGTTGCTCAGCTTTGACCATAGGGAGAACCTTCAGATTGACTCCTGTGTCCTTTCAGCATGGCTACCGTTAATTTTTGAGCACTCCTTTATTCTGGCACCATAAGATGTGGTTCATCTGCTGTGTGCCGGTCCTAGCTTGGGAATTGATAATTTCTTCAAAGAGCCTTAGTTTCTCTTATTGGAAAATAGTATTTATTTATGTATGTATGCATTTATTTATTTATTTATTCATTTTTGAGTTAGTGTCTCACTCTGTCATCCAGGCTGGAGTGCAGTGGCATGCTCACAGCCACCTCAGCCTCGACCTACTGGGCTGAAGTGATCTTTCTGCCTCTGCTTTCCAAGTAGCTGGAACCACATGCACGTGCCACCACACCTGGCTAAGTTTTTTGGTTTGTTGTAGAGACAAGGTCTCGCCAAGTTTCCCAGGCTGATCTCAAACTACTGGGCTCAGGCAGTCCTCTTTACCTCCACCTCCCAAAGTGCTGGGATGATAGCAAGAGCCACCATGCCTGACAAAAAATAGTGTTTAGAAACTAAGACAAGTACACTAAGATCTCAATGGATAGAGCTTGGAAATATATGTATATTTACTTTGACACATATATACACACACACATCTGTATTTCTGTGTCCTATCCACGTTTACATATATTAAAAAATCATATAGACTGAGAGCTCCAGTTTTAGTCCGACACTGCAGGACTCATTCTAACATTTTCCCCTTCCTTATTTGTAACGTGTGTCTCTAACAATGAGAACTCTGGCTCTCATTATTCACAACATTATCTTCTTATTTTTTCAATCCTAGACCATACATAAAGTCTCTGAATTGTGAACTCATACCTCTGTGAAAATAAAATTTGCTAGAGTACAGTATTTGTGTACTTGTCCTTTTTGTCTTTAGCCTTATAGCGTCCAATCCAAGGCACGGGATTACAGGCTGAGCCACCGAGCCTGGCTATGTCAATATATTTTATTACTGGTTTTCGAGTTACTTAGATTTATTCTTTTCTTTATTTTTTGGTTATGTGAAACATTACTATGGTTGTCAGAGTTGGATCTACACAAAAGAGTATATTTAGAGAATTGTTGCTCTTCTTCTAATTCTTTCCACCTTGTTCCCGGCCACTCTGTAGATAACCAACCTCATTGGTTTCTGCTTTATCTTTCTATAATTATTTTGCACAGAAGAGCATATATTTTTTTCCCTTCTTGCCTTCTTCTTTCTTTCTTTTTTTTTTTGAGTTGGATTCTCACTTCGTCACCCAGGCTGGAGTGCAGTGGCACACTCATGCCACCCCAGCGTTGACCTGCTGGGCTCTGGCGATCCTTCTGCCTCAGCCTTCCAAGTTGCCGGAGCTACAGGTGCATGCTACCATGCTCGGCTAATTTTTTTTTATTTATTGTAAGACGAGGTCTTGCCAAGTTGTCCTGGCTGGTCTTGAACCCACAGGCTCAGGCAATCCACTCACCTCGGCCTCCCATAGTGCTGGGATTACAGGCTGAGCCACCGAGCCCAGCCTGCCCTCTTCTTTCTTACACAAATGATAGCATACTATCAGTACTCTTTTACACTTTGCTTTTTTCATTAAGTATTATTTTTAGAGAGCTGTATTTTCAGTATTTTTGTGAAGAGATTAATCCAGTCCTCTTTTGATGGACAGCATGGCTGGTGCCAAGTTCTTGCTATTGTGAACAATGCTACAATAAACATTTGTGTGCAGGTATCTTTTTGATAGAGTGATTTGAGTTCTTCAGGGTATATTCCCAGTAGAGGATACACGATGGAATACTACATAGCCATAAAAAAGAACAAAATCATGAATTTTGCAGCAACCTGGATAGAACTAGAGTCTATAATACTGAGTGATCTCTCACAGAAACAAAGATCTGAGTATCACATGTTCTCACTCATATAGTGGACCTTGAACATCTACCACAATACTATAAAAAAAGGACTGACAGTGATGGGAAACTATGGGGGCGGGTAGGGAGGGGAAGGGAGGTGGGACTAAGAGTAGTCAATATCTGTCTGGGGATGGGGAGACACCCCTTATTAACAAGGGTGCCTGAACGATGCACATTTGTATACCTAACCTTTAACTACACCCCACAATTTTATAATAAAAAATATTAAAAAAAAAAGATTTATAATTTTTTAAAAAGGTACTTGATAGTGTTTTCCCTCCTTTGTAAGGCTTTATGTACTATCACTTCAAGAAGATCTCCAGTTATAATTTTTAATGTGTCATCCTTAGCAAGATAAGCATTTGCCAAAACATAATTCTTGTAGTTGGGAGGAAAAAAGCTTGTTAATTTTTATGTTCTTTGAAGAAGTATAATTGCTACTGGACTAATTTGCTTTTCAGATATCTTAATATCTATGTCGGGCTTCCTGATGTTGAAGAAAGCTTCAATGTGACTAGACCAGTGTCTCCTCATGAGGTAATTGTTAGCCATACTTTAACTGAACTCGTTTGCTTTAACTCAGGGGTCTGCCTTTAATTTTTACTCTTAAAAGGTGATTTAAAAACAGGGGAAAAAACTTCTTCTGAGACAAAGATAACCAAAATAAATGAGCACATGCCTAATACCTACTATCTTAGGAATCAATTCTGTGCTGTCTATTTTGTCATTTAATCGTACCCAGCATGCACTCTGACATTTGCATCCTATTAGTGTCCTCTTTCTCAGCTTTTTACTCTCCCATCCTTTACTACTTGTGCCTTGCTGTTCGTTGCAAGAGTCATTCATTTAGCACACTTTCTGAGTGCTAACCAGGCACTTTGTTAGACAGAGACCAAGGGAGAGATGGATGAGAAGAAAATGGAAGTACAAGGCTTTTAATAGAGTTTCAGACAAAAGGTTATCAGAGGATAGGCCTGCTTATCATCTTTAACAGATTCTAGGTTTCTTTAAATTCCTTCACTTAGTGTATGTAATTGGGAATTAATCCCAGAAAGAAAATGATTTTGGTAGATTCATCTGGTTTGTGTTAAAGTCAAGCTAAAATAGCAATTAGGGAATATGGCACAGGGATCTATATTAGAGAACAAGTGAAGGATTAGAGTGTTATGGTTATTGTCTAAGCAAGATTAAGCAGATAGTGTGATCAAGTAACCAGGCTTTCTGTATAGGTAAGTTTGGGTTTTATTTAATCCACAAATATTTATCGAACATTTATTTTGTGCCTCAATATTGAAAGAAATGAAGTGAGATATAATCTTCTTTCTCAAAGAGTTCATACTCTTGGGGAGAGATTAAAATAACAACACATGAAACAGACACTGGGGATGACAAACTTGAATGTGTAGAAGGACTGGGTAGATGATGTCAATACGTGAAGCTGTACGGAACAGGGAATGGTGAAGGCTGTGGGATAGAAAGTGCGCCCCAACTTGGCTTTCCTCTCCTTCTCATTCCATTTTGCTAGGTTGTTCCAGTTTTTCAAGAATGAGGCACCAATTGGCCATTTCTAAGTTATCTTCAAAACTGTGTTACTGAGTTTAGAGAAGGGAGAAGGCAGAGTGATTGGAAGGAATTCAAGAAAACTGAGGCTACATTTGTCATTATAACGATTCTTCCAGATTTGAAGGAAACATTTGGAGATTATTGCAATGGAAAGGGGAGAGGCTTCTTGGAGGTATTCTGGCTCTTGGAAAACTAGGAGAAGGGAGAGGGAAGGAGGGTGGGAAGTGATGGAGCCACAGCAGACTGGCCGGGTGCCAGTACTGCAGGCTTCACCAGGACAGCCCCACTCCCGTAATTTCAGAAAAGCAAGAAAGGACAGAGGGGCCCATGGAGGTAGTGTAGGGCCTGTGGAGTGGGTCCCCATTTTTTTTTTTTAGACCACATCTGTTGAATTCCATTTCCACTTGAAGGAATGGGTTTGTTAAAACCCACTGAATTCTTGTCTATTATAGTCATTGCTTTATGTTTATTAATTAAAATGAGATAGTATTTATATAGTACTCTGTACCAGGTACTATTTTAAAAATATATATTTGTACTTTGGGAATTAAAATGATCATTCTCATCCCCATTTTAGATGTGAAGAGACTGAGATGCAAGATGATTATTTACAATTTAAGTGGCAGAGCCAGGATTTGAACCTAGACAATAGAGTCAACACTCTTTTTTTTTTTGAGTTGGAGTCTCACTCTGTTGCTCAGACTGAAGTGCAGTGGCCACTCCCGGCCACCACAGCCTCGACCTGCTGGGCTCTGGCGATCCTTCCGCCTCACCCT
>NW_007225824.1:445017-471973 GCF_000164805.1 Carlito syrichta
ATAGGTGCGTGCTACCACGCCCGGCTAATTTTTTGATTTATTGTAGAGATGAGGTCTCACCAAGTTGCCCAGGCGGGTCTCGAACCCATGGGCTCAGGCAATTCAGTCACCTCAGCCTCCCAAAGTGCAGGATTACAGGCTGAGCCACCGAGCCCAGCTGAGTCCACACTCTTAACCACCATGCCACATTGCCTTTGGTATGGCCTGAAGGAGGAGGCTTGACTTAGCTAAATATAACATAACCAATATTTATTGGCCAACAGTAGGGATAGTTAATATCTTAAAATCACAGGCACTATTAGAAAGGCTAGAAGTTGCACATCTAACCATCTTTTGTTCAGTAGAAGCCAGAGAGAGAGGATTCAGCACCATGACTTGTACGTGATGTTCAGAGATTTTTTTTTTTTTTTTTTTGAGTTGGAGTCACTGTCATCCAGACTGGAGTGCAGTGGCATACTCATGGCTCCTGCAGCCGCAACCTGCTGGGCTCAGGTGATCCTTCTGCTTCAGCCTTCAAAGTAGCCAGAACCACAGGCATGTGCCTAAATTTTGTGTGTATGTGACTACAGGCCACCTGGTGACCATCAGTATAATGGGGAAGTCATCGAAAGGTTTGGACTAGATTTTCTGTGTCTGACCATGGCGCAGCCAGGGGCATCATTTAGCTAGTCATTGCCACTAAAGCACATACCAACAATTTGCAAAATCCCATAAATAATTCAGAAACTGTTAGAATGCTGTGATGAATGGTTTGTGTTATAGGACTGCCCTGGGTAAGGTGATTTGTAATATAGTTGAGTATGTTTGGAGAATAAAAGAAGCACAGTTTAAATGTGTCTGTATGTGTATGAGGGGACCTTTTGGGGGGTGAGCCCCTTTGAGTACACTTGGTATTTGTTCCTCTGGATCAGTCAACTTTTTTTTTTTTTTTTGAGTTGGAGTCTCACTCTGTCGCCCAGACTGGAGTGCAGTGGCCGCTCCCGGCCACCACAGCTTCGACCTGCCGGGCTCCGGTGATCCTTCCGCCTCAGCCTTCCGAGTAGCCGGAATGACAGCCGCGCGCTACCACGCCCGGCTGAGTTTTTGATTTATTGTAGAGATGAGGTCTCGCTGCCCAGGTGGGTCTCGAACCCGCGGGCGCAGGCAATCTACTCACCTCAGCCTCCCAAAGGCGCGGGATGACAGGCTGAGCCACCGAGCCCGGCTTGGATCAGTCAACTTTTATCTGGAAGTTTTGAGAAGGTTGCACACAATTTGCAGAAGAAACATCTCGAGTTTTGTCAAACAGGTGGCTGATCCTTCCACCATGATAGCGCCCCTGTCCACACGACACTGAGTGTTCAGCAGTTTTTGACCCAAGGAGGCATGACCTTCGTGCCCCACCCTCCCCATTCCCTCGATCTCTTTTTTGTTTGCTTGTTTCCCTGGGTGAAAACATCCTCCAAGGGAAATGTTTTGCTGATGTGGAAGAGTTGAAACAAAAGATGGCAGAAACACTAACAGAGATCTCAATTGATGAGTTCAAAAATTTTTTTGAGCAGTAGCAAAGGTGTCTCGATAGGTGTATTACATCAAACAGGGTACTTTAAAGGTGACTGAAATTTAAACGTAAGGATAAGGATAAACACACAATTTCTTTTTCTTTAGTCAGAGTCTCACTCTGTCGCCAGGCTGGAGTGCAGTGACACACTCACAGCTACCGCAGTCTTGACCTGCTGAGCTTAGGTCCTACCTCAGACTTCTAAGTAGCTATAGCTTCAGGCATGGGCCACCAAAGCCTTCTAATTTTTTGATTGGTTATAGAGATATTGCCTACCAAGTTGCCCAGGCTGGTCTCAAATTCCTGGACTCAGGCAATGCTCTCTCCTCTGCAGTTCTCTCACCTCCACAGTTCTCTTGCCTCCAAAATACACAATTTTTGATAAATAAATTCCAGGGTTTTTTTTGGGGGGCCCCTCCTTGTATATACCTTAATTTTCATATTGGCTTTTAACTGTTTTGAACAACAAGCCAAACCATGTCGACCACTTTCCATGGATCCACTTTGCCAGGAACAATCTAATTAATTGCTTTAAAGATAGGGGAGCAGACTGGTGACATCAGTGAGAAGAAAATCGGTACCAGATTTATTCCGTTTTTGAGCTGGCGAGGGCGGGGATGCCAGGGTGTCTAGATCAATAAGAGACAACATTCTTCTCATAGAGAAGGTGGGCTGATAACTCCCAGTGCCCTAAGGCAGCACTTGGACCTGCTCAGTGGAGGAGAAATTAAAGTTGGGTGTGGGCTGTGAGTCTACTAGAGATGGTGCTCTTTGAAGTGGTCAGGACCCTTTCTTTTCCAGAGAAGAGGAGCAGTGACTGTTGGATTCCTGGTTCTCTTTCAGTGCCGTTTGAGGGACATGACATACTCTGCCCCCATTACAGTGGATATTGAATATACCCGAGGCAGCCAGAGGATCATCCGCAACGCCTTACCCATTGGCAGGTGAGAAGTAAAGCTCACCTCGGAGCCACACTGCCTGGATTCCAGCCCTGTGACGTGACCCCATTTTCTCATCTGAAAAATGTGGAAAACGCTCCCTGTTTCACTGGATTATTTTATGGATTCAATGCATCAACACATGTAAAGCCCTTAGAGTAATGTCCAGCACATAGTTGTGGTTGTTACTGTTTGTTTATTGTGAAACCTCTTCTTTAAAGTTAAGGAAGACACTTACTTCCCTTTCCTCCTATACTCCAAGCTGCTAGAGAAGCATTAGGTAAGATAGCATTTCAGTGAACTCTCCTAGGCTAGTCTTCTTGGAGAATTCCATGTCTATTTTGAGTTTTCCTGAAAGTTTAACTCTGTCTCATGTAGAAGTATTTAAGGGAGAAGTTACTCATTTGCCCAGAGCAAGTTTGGAAGTGCTAGCTTCGGCTAGCATTTTTGCAACCTGCCCCTCCTAATTAGGGAAATGTATTGACTCCTGTAGAAATGGACAGAACTCACAATATTATGAGTTTAATGATGGTATTGAACTTTAAAATTAGTCCACATAATTTCTATTTAAGTGTTTTATTCCCTCTCTTAAAGGTGCTAAGAGCTTAGTAAATATCTGCTTGTTCAAGAAATAGGTACCAACTGCCTGGGTACTCAGGTGAATTAAAAAATGTAGCTCCTGTTGGCTACATTTAATTCACAACTACTAAGGAAGGCAGGCATAAGTAATTGTTACCACTGGTGAGTACTGTGATAGAGAAGTTCAGAATACTGTTAGAACACACAGGCTTAACAAAACTTTTATACTTCCCACAAAGGAAGGAGCTGTTTGTATTGTTTCGCTCCTCATTTTTCATTTAGAGAAATAAGTAGAATATTAACATGTCAATCCTTGTTTCAGCAGGACTGTTTATCAGTGTTACGATACCTTTCTTATATATATGGACCATACTTGTGCTCAGTTAAACTTTGGACCACTGCTAAACTATGAACCAAATTAAATATTGTGAAAGAAAGGCAGGAGAAATTGGTAAAACATAAATAGTAAGATTTAGGGTTTAGATAATGGGTAAAGAGGGTGCATGTAGCTAGTATTTGTTGAGTACCTACTATATGCCAGATACTATGAAAGGTGATGTCATTTGTTAGTCCTGCATTCATAAAAGTGACCTTTGTTCATTAGGGTGCTTATATGTACCATGCACGACCTACATTGTATACATTATCTCAATTATTTTTGGAGCTAAAATGATTTTAGTTTAATCCACATGTTTGTATGGTGGCTCATGCCTGTAATCCCAGCACTTTGGAAGGCTGAGGTGGGAGGATTGCTTGAACCCAGGAGTTTGAGATCAGCCTAGGCAACATAACAAGACCTCGCGCTACAAAAAAATTTTTAAAAATAAACCTGGCGTGGTGGCATGTGCCTATAGTCCCAGCTACGTAGGAGACTGAGGCAGAAGGATCTCCTGAGCTCAGGAGGTTGAGGTTGCAGTGAGCTATGGTTGTACTACTACATTCCAACCCGGGTGACAGTGAGATCCTGATTCAAAAAAGTAAAAAAAAAAAAGAAAATTGTGCTTGTAGTAAATTAAACATTGTGTAAGAACATTTGATACAAAACAGTAGCTTCCTCCCTACCCTTCCTCACCTTGAGTTCCATTCCCAACTTCCATAACTATTTCTGTTATTTCTTCTGGTGGTTATTACATCCATAACTTTAAATGCTAGACTTTTATCTTTATCTTAATAAATCAACTTCAGACACTGTTTATTGACTCCTAATATAGATGTGGCTTAGCTTCCATTTATCACCCACTTTGCTACTCGCTTCTTCCTCCAAATTTTGCTTCTTGTTTTTAATTCTTTTTTGTTACTGTAGTGAAAAAAATTTAATATTATTTTATCTTTATTTTGTATTTCATAACTTTAGTCAGTGTCTTTATTTCCCCTTATATGAGAATATTATCCTTATTATCCCATTGTGATTTCTTTTTTAACAATGAGTCATTTAGAAGACTTTAAAAATTTCCAAATTGGTGCTTTATGTCAGTTTTTAGTACTTTGTGGAGACCTGTTTCTATAAATGTTTCATGGGTATTTGGAAACAGAATATTCTCCATTTGTTTTGTGCCATTTTCTATGTTTTGCCCTCAGATCAAGCTTGTTCATTGTATTGTTTAGATATTGCGTGTCTTCATTGATTTTTGATTTGTCTGTTCTAATCAATTACTAGAATAGAAGTTTTGCCCCCCCCCCCCCACCTTGGGGAGGTGAATCTCTTTCCCTCTCTCTAATTTACTTTTTAAATAAACTATATTTTCTAATCTAAAAAAAAAAATTACTAGAATAGTTTGTGAAAATCTCTCACTCTGATTGTGGATTCATCCATTTCCCCTTGTTTGTGTATTTCTGCTTTTTGAAGCGGATATTAGGTGCATAGAAGTTTAGAATTGTTAGATCTTCGTGGTGACTTGTTGTACATTTATCTTCTTTGTCTCTTGTAATATTTCTTGCCTTGAATTTTATTTTGTCTGCTCTTACTATAGCCACATTTGCTTTTTTTTGGTTATTTTTCTGGCATATGATTTAAGCAAATAGTTTCCTTTTTAATCTTTTATATGTTCATATGCATTTGGTTTGTTTGAAATAAACTGCATATGGCTAGATTTTTAAAAAATTTGTCTTGGGAATATAGTTCATTTCTACTCATTATAAATACACACACACATACATGTATATTTGCATATATTTCTATTATACTATACTTTAAAACTGTCTAGCTTTTCATATGTTTTAATTTTTTCTCTCTTTTTGCTTTTTGGATAATGGAAGATTTTTTTTTTCTTGCTTTTTGAGTTGGAGTCTCACTGTTGCCCAGATTAAAGTGCAGTGACATAACCACAGATCGCTCACTGTAGCTGCAAACTTCTGGGCTCAGGTGTTCCTTCGGCCTCAGCCTCCCGAGTAGCTGAGACTACAGGCATGTGCCACCATGCCCAGCTAATTTTTTGATTTGTTGTAGAGATGAGCCAAGTTGCCTGGGCTGGTCTTGAACCCACGGACTCAGGCAATCCATTCACCTCAGCCTCCCAAAGTGCTGGGATTACAGGCTGAGCCACTGAGTCCAGCTTAGACTTTCATTCACTGTTTAATTTACATCTTCTTAAAGGTGAATTTCTTTTAGAAATTATTTTAGTGAGACTCTATTAGTAGTAACTACTTTTAGCTTTTGCCTGAACATATCTTGATGTTGACTTCATTCTGAATAATGACTTAACAGAATACTCAAATATAGATTGGCAGTTATTTTCTCTCAGTATGCTGATTATATTACTCATTTGTCATTTAATTGTTGTGAAGTTATCTGTTAGTCCAGTCATCCTTTTTGATAACTTGTCTTTTTACTGACTGTGTTTTAAATCTTCTCTTAACTTGATGTTTTGACTATGCTATGCTTCGGTGTAGTATTCTTTTAGTTTATCTTGTGTAGATGTTATTGTGAGGATTTATGGCTTTTGTGAATCTTTAAAAATTTACATCTATTACTCTTTGAGTAGGACTTCTCAGTCATTCTCTGTGTTCTCCCCATTTAGAAGTCCAATTCCATGTATACTTGACCTTCTCACTTATCCTTCTATGACTCTTAAACTCTTCTTGTCTTCTGTCTCTTTGTCTTTGTGAAATACATTCTCAGTCGTTTCTTCAAGAGCTCTTTTTTCACTTCAGTAATTCTATCTTCAGCAGTGTCAAGTCTATAAGTATTCAGCTTATTCCTAGATTTTTAAATTAATGCTTAAGTTTTTTCATTCTGGAAGTTTTGCTTAGTATTTTTTTTCCAGGTTGCCTGGTTAGTTTTAATACCCTATTGTTCCTTGTACTTTGAATCATTGTGCTGTTTGCAAGTAACTAATGAGACTCACTTTGTTCACCATGAATGCAATGTTGCTTTTCTTACTTTTACTAAAGGCTGTGTGCATAGTTTAAGTAAACCAAACATTTGAGTGTTTGCTGTTTATGCTAGAAGAGCAGTATGCCGGAGAAACTACTTTTGTTCTTTTGGCTATTCCTCTGCCCTTCCTAATGTTGTACGCAGAAATACAGACCCCTTAGTGATATGCGCATGTTTTGTATTCTTTGCAACTTTTACCAATGACAATCTGTGATGTTTTATTTTATTTTAAACAGAATGCCCATAATGCTCCGTAGTTCAAACTGTGTTCTTACAGGAAAAACACCTGCAGAATTTGCCAAACTGAACGAATGCTCTTTAGATCCAGGTATGTGTGATACCTTGGGTTTGCCTCACCTTCTGTTTTGATCTGTTGTTCTACTGTTGCTGTTGTTAAAATATTTTTCCTCAAAAACGGTAACAGTAGTATGTTTTATAATGAACTTGTTAGATAAAATTATGTTGACAAAGTATCTGTAAATTTGGCTCCAGCTTTATTCTATTAGTCTATATTTCTAAAAGGTATACTGTTTTATTTCAGGGTTTTGTTTTGTTTTTTTTCTTTGAGTCAGGGGTCTCACTCAGCCACCCAGGCTGAAATGCAGTGGCATGATCACGACTCACTGCAGCCTCTACCTCTTGGGCTCAGGCGATCCTTCTGCCTCAACCTCTCGAGTAGCTGGGACTACAGGCATGTGCCACCATGCCCTGCTATTTTTTTTATTTTTGTAGAGACAGGATCTCGATATGTTGCTCAAGCTAGTCTCAAACGCCTGGACTCAAGCTGTCTTTCTGTCTCAGCCTCCCAAAGTGCTGGGATTATTCAAGGTTTAAACTTTAATGTCTCAAGTTCTGATTTATTGCCATTGTCAGTCTTTTCTTTTATTTTTGCTCAGTATCTTTTAGTTTGCTTAAGAATTCAAGAATAATCTCCTAAAGTTACTGGCCTGGCCTAATCTGAAAAGATCTAAGTAGTTCATTTGAGGCTATTTTAAATGCAGTAAAGAGGAGAAAAAAATGAGAATTTTTTTTGTTTTCAATTTTTAAAGTTATATTTTTATACTTATTTTTAGGCAAGTTATTTTATAAAGTTTCAAATTTAGCACTTTACAGAAAGTTTCTCTTAATTTTTTAGCTCATGTTTCACATTGATTTATTTTAATTAATAGTTGCTTTAATTCCTGTAAAGTTGCATTATATAAAATCCCAGTCATTTTGGAAAGAAGTTAATAAAGAATGTGATTTTATTAGACTATAGCAAAATGTTGCATAAGTCAAATATGTTGTTTTGTTTTTGCTTATATTCTGTAGGTAAAATGAAGTCTCACTTTATCCTGCAATGAATTATATACTTGCCAAAATTAAGATCTGAAAAAAATGTATGATACTGTGTGTGTTTTTGAGTATAGAATATTATTTGGAAACCTAATCTTGATCTACCATTGTCACTGATCTGTTAGAACACTTAAGAGTTAACGTCACCTTATATTGAAGCTTTTCAATTACTTCTGTGCCTAAGAGATCTGATGACTAATTTATTTAACATGTTTTTTTCATTTACCTGCTATATCAGAGGCTGGTGATACATAGATCAATAAGGTATCATCCCTGTCCTCAAAAAGTTTATCAACCTGTGGCTCGTATGTAGAAAAAGTGTTCTGTGATTCAGAAGATTGCTGCCATTACTAAATCACACTGGTTGAATAAAAGGGAGTGAAGCTTTTCTTGTTTCCTTTGGACAGGTGGCTACTTCATTGTCAAAGGAGTAGAAAAAGTTATTCTTATCCAAGAGCAACTGTCTAAGAACAGGATCATCGTGGAGGCTGATAGAAAAGGGGCAGTAGGAGCTTCAGTTACCAGGTATGGAAGCAGAGATGGTGTTCTTAAGAAATATTGGTAATTCCATTAACCCCAAATGGTTGTCTTTCAAGAGAGGTAGACAGTTATTTCTCTTTCATAAAAAGCATTGTAATATTTGAACTATTTGCTTTCAATTTATCATTTTAAGTCTGTAAGCACAGGGTACCGATTTTAAAATTTCAGTGATAAAAGTGAGGACCAACAGGAGACCCAAATTTTACCTGTATGATATTCACTTGTATACCTAATCCTGAATTATACACACATCTTTAAAATAAAATATAAATTAGAAAAAAGAAAGTGTGAGACATTGTTTGAAAAGTCATCAGTTATTTTATTTAAGTTGAATTTTCTGTTAACTGTAGCATTAAATGAACTTTTAAGAAAGAAAAAATGTAAGGTCACTTTTGGCTTCATTGTATACCAAGACTGTAGATATGTTTTATTGGACTATTAGTTTAAAAACCCATAGTGTATTTCTATTTTCTTCATAGTTTCCTCATTATGCTTTAGGCTCATTTTGAGGTTTTTCTTTTCAAGAATATAAAATTGGTTGTGAATATATGCCCTACACTGGATCCAAGTAGTTCAGGTGGAATCAAAGGGAAATTGGTCAGAGGTGATTGTCACTCATTCACCTGCAAAACTTCCACCATAATCTCAAGGCGAAAGAAGCATCTGTAGTGCTTTCAGATGTTCGTAGCAGTGGCAGCAGGTCAGGAAAGGATTAGTATATCTTTAAACAGTACTTATTACTAAGGACCTTACTGATTGTAGCTGACCAGTTGAGCCTTATTGCTTAATGATTATTGCTATTGCATGTACTTGTTTGAAACTAAGTGAGGATGCAGTTTAATCAACTTGTGTTTACTTGTAGCTCTACTCATGAGAAGAAAAGCAGAACCAATATGGCTGTGAAACAAGGGCGATTTTATTTGAGGCATAATACTTTGTCAGAAGATATACCCATCGTCATCATATTTAAGGTAAGGCTGCAACTCTCTTCTGAAAATTTTAAAGAATTCTTTCTCTGGTTTATTTTCCTCTGTACTTAGAAGTTTGGAGACTAAGAAATTCTAGGAATAGAAATGTGGCATAGATAAGTTGCCAGTCATGTGATGTACTTTAAATTGAAAGCTCTGACTGGGGTTCAGATATTTAAAAAAAATAAGGCCAGGCGTGGTGGCTCACGCCCATAATCCCAGCACTTTGGGAGGCTGAGGTGAGAGGATTGCCTAAGCCCACAGGTTCGAGACCAACCTGGGCAATTTGGTGAGATCTCATCTCTACAATAAATCAAAAAATTAGCTGGGCATGGTGGCGCATGCCTGTAGTTCCAGCTACTTGGAAGGCTGAGGTGGATGGACTGCCTGAGCCCATCAGGTCGAGGCTGTGGTGGCTGTGAACATGCCTCTGCACTCCAACCTCTGTACTCTGCACTCCAACCTGGAGTGAGACTCCAACTCACACACACACACAAAATAGCAATCTATTCATGGTGGCATGTGTCTTTAGTTCCAGCTACTTGGGAGGCTGAGATGAGAGGAATGCTTGAACCCAGGAGTTCAAGACCAACCTGGCTGATTTAGCAAGATCCCATCTTTTTTTTTTTTTTTTTTTCCTTTGAAATGTGGGATATGATTCAGGGTTAGGTATCCAAATGGTCATTGTACAGGTAAAATTTGGGCCTCACTTTGAAAACTCCAGCTTCAAAACTTTTTTTTCCAATAAAAATAGTAATCTATTTTATAAAGGCAGATACACCATAAATTCTGAAAGTACAAAAGGATATATAGTAAGGAATAAGCCTCCCACAAATCTTGTACTTAACCATATAGTTCTCCTACCAAGTGATATCACTGTTACTAGTTTCTTGGGTATGTTTCTAGAGACAGTTTGTGAACATACAAACACATGAGTATATAATAGGTTTTTGTTCTGTGCTTTTGTTGCTTACTTACACTGCATATCATTTTGCACTTGATTTTTTGTTTTGTAATGTACATCTTGGAGATAATGTTACATTAGTAGTACTTACAGAGCTACTACATTCTTTCTGACAAACTTCATCTATGGGTGTCCCATAATTTATTTAACCAGTCACCAATCAGTGGAGATATACATTTCTTACTATTATAAAACTTCTGTAATATCATGTTACACATGGGCAAAATAGACTAATTTCCCCATAGCTGAATTTTCTGGGTTAAGGAGTATGGACCAAGTTTGTAGTTCTTTTTTATGGACTTCTAGGTTCTCCTAAATTTCTACATAAATACATACATCTTCGATCTACAACTGATTGTTTAAAAAATTCAGCTTATTTGTGAATTATTGCCGTGGAACTCAAAAGACACCTCCTATAGAAATAATGTTTAAATGGTATGGTCTTCTTAGATACAGGCATACCTAAGACATATTATGGGTTTGGTTCCAGACCATTGCAATGAAGTGTCATACAAATTTTTTTATTTCCCGGTACGTATAAAATTTATGTTTACACTCTTGTAGTCTGTTAAGTGTGCAATAGCATTATATCTTCTTTTTTTTTGAGTTGGAGTCTCACCCTGTCGCCCAGACTGGAGTGCAGTGGCCGCTCCCGGCCACCGCAGCCTCGACCTGCTGGGCTCCGGTGATCCTTCCGCCTCAGCCTTCCAAGTAGCCGGAACTACAGGCGTGAGCTACCACGCCCAGCTGATTTTTTGATTTATTGTAGAGATGAGGTCTTGCTGCCCAGGCGGGTCTCGAACCCACGGGCTCAGTCAATCCACTCACCTCAGCCTCCCAAAGGCACGGGATTACAGGCTGAGCCACCGAGCCCGGCTGCATTATATCTTTAAAAAGGTATATACCTCAATTTAAAAAGTTTACTGCTAGACAACACTAATGATCATCTGAGTCCCTAATCTTTCAGTGAGTTATAATCTTTTTGCTGGTGGAGCGTCTCGCCCCAGTAATGATGACTGCTGACTGTTCAGGGTGGTAGTGGCCGAAGGCTGGGGTGGCTGTGGCAGTTTCTTAAAATAAGACATCAGTGAAGTTTGCCACATCGACTGACTTCCTTTCACAAGAGGTTTCTTTGTGGCATGCAATGCTGTCTGATAGCATTTCATTCACAGCAGAGCTTTCAAAATCGGAGTCAGTGCTCTTGAACCCTGCTGCTGCTGCTGCTGCTGCTGCTGCTGCTTTATCAACTGGGCTTACGTGATATTCTAAATCCTTTGTTGTCTTTTCAACGATGTTTACAGTGTCTGTACCAGTAGTAAATCCATCTTAAGGAACCACTTTCTTGTCTGTAGTTCCAACTACTTGGAAGGCTGAGGCCGAAGGATGATTGCGGTCCAGCAGGCGAGGCTGTGGCAGCCATGAGTGTGCCACTGCGTCCCAGCCTGGGCGACAAGAGCGAGGTTCCGACTCAAAAAAAAAAGAAAGAAAAAGGAAACCACTTTCATTGCTCACCTTTGAGAAGCAACTCTTCATCCATTCAAGTTTTATCACGAGATTGCAGCAATGTAGCCACATGTTCAGGTTCCACTTTTCGTTCTCTTGCTATGTCTGCCACGTCTGTAGTTCCTGTCTCCACTGAATCTTAAACCCCTCAAAGTCATCTGCAAGAGTTGGAATTAACTTCCAAACTCCTGTTAATTTTGTTATTTTGCCCTCTTCCTATGAATGACTGTTCCTAATGACATCTAGAAGGGTGAATTCTTTTCAGGTTTTCAGTTTATTTTTCCCAGATACCTCAGAGGAATCACTATCTATGGCAGCCTTGTGAAATATATTTATTAAAGAATAAGACTTGAAAGTTGAAGTTACTGCTTTTCCATGGGCTGCAGAAAGAATGTTATGTTAACAGGCATGAAAACATTCATCTCTTCGTATATATCTGTCAGCTCTTGGATAACCAGGTGCATACATCGTCGATGAATAGTAATAGTTTGCAAGGAGTTGATAATATTTATTATTACTCAGCTTCATTTCAGAATTAAATATTTTTGGTCAGCAATTGTTATGGTGGTGGAAATATTTTTTGGGTCATGTGAGAGAAAACAGGAAGGGATCCTCTGGGGTGGAATTAACTAAGTTGGTTAAAAAGAAAAAGCAGTTGGGTATAAACCTCAGAGAAGTAAGAAAGAAGGGATTAGACTTTACTGTTAAGTTATAACCAGGTGATGGAGCATAAGAGTCAGGGAGGAAATAGCCCTCAAGTCAGTCTGGTGGTTGGGGTTTATTAGGGAGCATGTCCCTGGTTGTTTGTAAGTATCGAATGGATATTGACAAGCAGGTTGTTTAACTCAGGAAGCAACTACATTCTAAATGCAATTATGTGAAGGAGGTTGAAGGAAAGTTTTTTATGTTTAGTTTAACATAATGTGCTTTTGAGTTTTATAAATGAGATGCCATTTATTTTCTTTTCAGGATGGTCATGATGATATAGTACCATTATATCAGAGGATCCAGAGAGAATTCTTAAATGTACTTTTTATTTTCTTTCTTAGAGGTTTGTACTTTTTAAGCACAGAAGTAATTTTGGCTTTTCTTGTAGGGATCCCACAGTGCCCAATGAAATGTTCTATATGCATAATATTGAATAAAGAAAATTTTATCTAACAGTGTGGAATTACATATCCAGCAGAGGGCAGTATGCTCCCATTTATCTAAAGTACTTTTTTGAAAGTTTTAGACCCTTGAAGATGCACAGTACAGCTTTCTTTAAACCAGAAATTGTAACTTGATTATAATGCATGTAATCTATCACTCATGGAAAATTAAAATCAGAAAATTCATTAAGTACTCGGTGACCAAAGTTTATTTGACTAGGTGACCAAAGTTTATTAAGACAGTTTTCTTCTGTAAGTTTTATTTAGGAGTTTAGTGTTTATGTTGTTAATATACATGTATATAGATGACTTTAATTATTTTATAATGGGACTTTAACAATATGCATATATTTGAAACCAGTAGTTAAAATTTCAAGCTTCTACTTTTCTGATTATAGAAGCAGTCTTTGCATTATAAAAATTTAGGAAGTCACTGAAAAGTACAACTACATTTTGGGATACATTTTTCCAGATCTTTTTTTGGTACGTTAAAAAAATAAATTTTTTTTAACGTACCAATTAATTGTGAATAACTTTCCTGTTTGTAAATATGAATTCACATCATTATTTTTAATGTGTTATGTAGAAGTTGTATACATGTGGCATAATTTATTTAGCCAGTTTCCTGTAGTGGAACATTTAGGTGTTGTTTTTCTTCCCCCAAGTTTTTCCTCTTATACCCAACCCAACCTTGGGGTGATTTATTATACATACATGTTTGTGTACATTGCTGATTATTTTGTGAGACTTTGTTCCTGGGAGTGGAGTTTTGTTTTTTTTTTTAAACACTTGATGTATGTTGCCAATTTTTTTCCTGAAACATACTCATTACATTCTAATCAGTAGTATATAAGGATTAAAATAAATATTTATAAGTATTTTAAGTAAACTGATGGGAACTTGTTTGATAACCACTATTTTAGACTTTTCCATCTGGGAGGCCGCATAGAGTGTTGGATATCTTAGAATTAGATCTAGGTTGAATCCCATCTTCTCCACTTATTGGCTATGTGACCTTGGGCAAATTTCCCAGTCTCCTTTAGTCTTGGATAACTCATCTGTAAAATGAGAATTTTACCTAAGAGGGTTGCTTTGAAGAGCAAAAGGGATCATGCATTTTTTGAAATGTAGAGTGCTTGGAAGGGGGTGCTCTTTCTCTTTCCTTAGTTCTTACCCGTTTACTGTCAGAGACATAGGAAAATAAACTGGGATACCAGAAAAGGCACATCATTTCTCTTTTACTGTTGTGTGGCCCTAACACAGACGTTGACAGTCATTAGGACTTGATGGTTGTTGATTGTAACCAACAATTGGCTAAAAGTGACAGAAACAGCAGGGTTTCCAGATTCCATGCTGAGTCTGAATATGACGGGTAAGGCTTTTTAAGACATAGATCAGCCTTATTTATGGACTTGAGTCACTACAAAGGTTCTCCTGTCCATGAATCTTCCCCACTTTACATTTTGTGTACCCGAGTATTCAGCAGTTGCACTATGATGGCATCTGTAGTTGGGAAGTTTTTGCAGAAAAGAGGATCAAAGTTCAAGTGTGCTGGGCAGTGTTTCTTGGAAAACAACTTATATGAAAATGTGTAGTTTTTAAAGAGAAACAATTACAAAATTAAAGAGGGCCATCACAGTTCTCTTATTACTTACCAGGACTGCTCTTAGTAATAATAAATTGACTTTATTCTACATAAAAGAAAAATTAGAAATTTTTGCTTATTAGCTATTTTAAGAAGTTATTCCCTTTCCCACCTCCACACAATATATTTCAACATCTCACCAATAGTGTGCACATTAGTCTCTTCTGGTCATTAGTATTCTTCTTTCTGTCTTTAAAAGTCTAAGAGGCTGGGTTCAGTGGCTCAGCCTATAATCCCAGCACTTTGGGAGGTCAAGGCAAGCTGATTGCCTGAGACCGCAGGTTCGAGACCAGCCTGGGCAAGTTGGCAAGACCCTGGCTCTACCATCAATCAATCAATCAATCACTCAATAAAATTAGCCAGGCATGGTAGCGCGTGACTATAGTTCCTCCTACTTGGAAAGCTGAGGCAGAAGGATTGCCGGAGCCCAGCAGGTCGATGCTGGGGTGGCCATGAGCGTGCCACTGCACTCCAGCCTGGGCAACTCAAAAAAAAAATCTAAGAAGATATCT
This sequence comes from Carlito syrichta, assembly GCF_000164805.1. Taxonomy (NCBI): domain Eukaryota; kingdom Metazoa; phylum Chordata; class Mammalia; order Primates; family Tarsiidae; genus Carlito; species Carlito syrichta. Next base: position 460,066 of record NW_007225824.1, read on the forward strand.
GAGAAGACCTCATGCCACTTTTTAAAGAGACTGCCCCCTATTTTTATTTAGTGTTATTGCTGGATTGCTAGACTGTGGGTGACCTTCTGCTGAAATGTATTATTTCTGCTATTTTTTCATGAGGCTATTATGTAGCATTTACTTTTGACTTATTAGTTAGGAGAAATGATTTCAGATATCTGGAGTACAAAGAGTTCTGTATAAAGCCAGTTTTCAGATGTCTAAATTATGTCTGCAAAGTAAAATGGTTAGGCATTTTGCTGTCGTTTCCGTAGCAATATGTCATTTATTTGTAGCTGTGACTACCGAAGGCTAGTCATAAAGTCAGTTCAGTTTTTGCAGCTGGTGCGCTTTGATGATAACTTGACTGAGTTATCGCCCCTGTATTTCAGTGACTTGATATAGGAAGAGTTTAGTCCTTTTAGAGCAAAGCTTCAGCAGTAATCATGCTTTCTGCCCATATGGTGTCATTTACCATGTGCTTGGCATGTCTTTGCTTCATAGCTTAGGAACATTTGGAGGGCCTAAGCAGTCTGTTTAGATCCGTGTTAGGACATTTGAGAATTTTGTGTAGTTATAAAATTACTACTTGGATCCAGCATCAGGACAACTTGAAATGGCCATCCATATATCAGATGAGGAAAGGCTTTTTCATTATAGCTGGAATATTCCTTTTCTGAAATGCTTGAGACTGGAAGTGTTTAGAGTTTCTGTTTGTTTTGTGGTTTTGGAATATTGGCATTATTCTTATATTTGAGTGTCCTAAATCCAGAAATCAAATCCAAAATGTTCCTGTGAGCATTTCCTTTAAGTACTATGTCCATGCTTATATTCTGTCTTTTCACAGAAAAAACTCTGTTCTAATATTTGTGCCTGGCTACTTTCAGACCAAGGAGAAAGTATAAATGTTTTTACACATATGCCATCACCATCATAGTAAATGCAACTCTGTGTTTAAGCCTGGATTAATCTAGTTTTTGTTTGTTTAAAAATTAGAAATGGGCTGGGCTCGGTAGCTCAGCCTATAATCCCAGCACTTTGGGAGGCTGAGGTGAATGGATTGCCTGCGCCCGCAGGTTCGAGATTCCCCCAGGCAACTTGGCAAGACCTCATCTCTACAATAAATCAAAAATTAGCCAGGTGTGGTAGCACATGCCTGTAGTTCTGGCTACTGGGAAGGCTGAGGTGGAAGGATCGCTGGAGTCCAGCAGGTCAAGGCTGCGGTGGCTGGGAGTGTGCCACTGCACTCCATCCAATCTGGGTGACAGAGTGAGACTCCAACTTAAAAAAAAAAAAAAAATTGGAAATGATGATTTTTTAGGATTCTATCTTTTAATCCTTGAAAGGCTAAATGTTTTAGTGAATTTATATAATTTTTAATAGTGAAGTTTATTGCTAATACTCATTTGAATGAGTCATATCAAATTGGAAGCAAAAACTAAAGTACAGAAAAGGGGTTTGTATCCTGAGAACTTCTTGTTTGCTAAACAAAAAAGATTTTTTGAACAAAACAAGTTACACACTTAAACACATTTTTAAGTTCAAATAGTAAAATTAATCCCAAAAGTTGTATGTTGGTTACTTGTGCTGTGTAACAAATTGTAGCAGTTTCTATTGGTTGTAATTTGAGGGTTGTTTGGCAGGGTGGTTCTGACTCAGGGTCTTTCATGAGTCAAGATCTCAGTCAGAGACTGGCCCAATGTGATGTCCTGTTGTCCCATTTACTCAGGAGAGAGGTGAGAGGATTGCTTGAGCCCTGGAGTTCAAGTCTGTAGTGTGCTATGATTATGCCTGTGAAGAACCACACAGCAAGACCACTTCTCAAAAAAAAAAAAAAAAAAAAAAAAGATTTCAGCCAGCACTGCAGTGATTTGAATGTGAAGCTGAAGCTGGAAGATCTGCTTCCGTGATGGCTCACCCACATGGAAGTTGGCAGAAAACTGCTGGTCCTCATTGGCTGTTGCTAAGAGGCCATAGTTTCTCACCATTGGACCTTCCCACAGACTGCTTGAGTGTTTTCATGACTAGCTTCCCCCAGATAGAGCACTCTTGAGACATAGAAAGCAGGAAGCTATAGTCCTTCTATGACCAAGCCTGGCTTCCAGGGTTTTTCCATAAGAATGAGGCATTAAGTTTAGCTGCGCTCAGGGGAGGGGAATTAGTCTCCACCAATGAAAGGAGTGTCAAGGAATTTTTGAAGATGTTTAAAACCACCACAATTGGCCTACAAGGGACATAATATCCATTTAGCTTCCCCTAAATCTTCAAAACTTTCAATAAGTTTACATTTGATCCTAGAGTGTCCAAATCAAATTTATAGAATACAGATCACTGAAGTTCAAGTGTAGACTGTAAAATTATAGACTTTTGAGCTGGAAGGGATCTGCTGTGCCATCTCATTACACAAATGAAAAAACTGAGGTAGAAGAGACAATGTGACGGTAGTAGTTGTAATGTCTGTGTCTGTTGTTGGCATTATATTAGGGTGAAAAGATCTCTTGACTTTTAGATTGATGCCCTTTCTATTGCACACAGGGTAATGTCCTCCTTGATGTTCTGCATCAATTGGAATTTGAGATTTGATTTTCCCTTCCTTTTCCTTTAGTGAGGAGGAGAGCTGAGTACTAGAGCATCAAAGCTTACCTAGACAGTTATTCTCTGGTTTTGTTGTTTCTGCATGGCTAAAGGAAGCATTTTAATGCAAACATAACTTTTCTCTGAAGTTCTAGGAAGCAGATTATTATCTTCCAAGAGAGATTTACTGAGATTATGCTGTATTTTTTGATATGGCAGAATTCCAGGGAAACGTGTGAAGGAGTGAGGCTTAGTACCATATGGAATCTACAAAGAACTGCATTGCCTCTGCCACCTTGAAACACTTTAGTGGGTTTCTTAAACCTGTTAAGTGTGTTTCTAGTTTGAAAAGATCTCTTTTAAAACCTGCATAAAGTATGGTTTGATATCTCCAGAATAGTGAGGTAAAGCATCTTTTAGGCAAAATTCTTTTAGCCTGAATATGAGTGATTTTATAATTCTCACAAAAATTAATATTATGACAAAACTGATTGAGGTTCTGCTTATTTTCAGCATTGTGTATTTTCTGATTCACTGCCCTTTGGCTCTTTTTCTTTTCAACTTGCCTTTTTAATTGTTACCAGTTGTCTCCACTATACCTACTGGCCTCCATTTTTTATGATGAAACTCTTAGAATATTTAAAAATTTTAGAAGATAATCCACATGCAAAAAATGTTTGAGAACGTTTGTTTTCCTCACTCTAATCAAAATTTCTGTTTCAGGTTCTTTTGCAGCTTGGGCTATGGCTGCCAATGCCAGATGGCACCGTTTCTGAGAGAAGAGCTAGCTTTTGCTTAGAAGTAATACCCACAAACAATGCCAAATTAGCATAAGCAAATGTCAGTGAGTTAACACAAAGCCAACACTATTTCTATCTTTTCTTTCCTTCCTAGGCCATGGGTGTTGAGAGTGACCAGGAAATTGTGCAGATGATTGGAACAGAGGAGCACGTGATGGCTGCATTTGGGCCCAGTTTGGAAGAGTGCCAGAAAGCTCAGATTTTCACACAGATGCAGGTGTGTCTTTCAATGTTGTCCTTTGCTTTGAAATGGAATTGGAGAGTTAATGTTGCTCATTGATGAAGCATAGATGTAAGGGCTTTGGGCTTATAGATTTGGGAAGGGTGGTAGGAAGATGCAAGGAATGGTAGGTAAGTTTAACTCATTTTTTTAGGGATTGGAGGGGAAAGAGTTTACCCAGACATATTATCAGCCTATGGTGCCTAACTTAGAGGGATATATGGCCAAGAGACTTTTGTTTTGATAGAGTAGCAAGCACTGTTTTTTTTTCTTTATTTGCCTGAGCAGTAGTAAATTTTTTAAAACTATTGTATCTCTTGTGTACAAGATTTGTGTGTGTGTGTGCATTTCTCCTTGATATTCCTTTTTATTCCCTACTTCAGTTGCTTTAGGCATCCAGTTGTATGTGGTTTCTATCCCTTTTCCTGAATTTTCAGTGTTACTTCAGATAACAGAGAGGCCCAGGAGTAGTCCTCTTTACCACTATAGGGCCTTCACTGTCACTGACCTGCTTAGGCATTACACACACACACACACACACACACACACACACACACACACACACACACACACACACACACACACACACGATGCCAAAAAAATGTATACACATTTTAAGAAAGGAAAAATACATACCAATAACAAAAGATGAATTCAAGTCTCGTTTGACTTCAGCTATTACAAGAGGTACTCAAAGTGCTTACCATCAGCATCCAGAACTTCTGAAAAGTACTTCAAGAAGTAATACATAGATAATATCTATTAAAATGTGTGTACATTTTTTTGGCACTGCCAGTATATATGTATATAACATAATAAAAATGATCGCACTTCCCTTCCTACGTGGGAGGGAGCCCTAACAGCTATACTTAGGCTTTTTAGTCCCATACTTGGAAAGTGCATTCCTAAGTATAAATCAGTGGTAACATTTCTCCTAGCCATCCTGGGAAGTGGGAATTCCCTATACTACAGATCTTATTTATCCGCATGTACATTGTCTGTTCTATAGATTACTATGACAGGATGTAAATTCCAGGCTGCTTTTTTCTTCTCACCCAGGATGCTTGTAGAGAAATCATTTCCCACTTATATCTGTTAGTATGTATTCTGAAATAAAATCAGTTTTGATATTTTTGTAGAACAGGCTAAACATCTAGGAAGGTTGTCATACGTAAATATATCTAATTCCAAAGCACAAATCAGTAAGGAATATTCTCATTACTGCTTTCCTCTTTTTCTATAGCTAATTAGTAGTTGACTATTCTTAATGGACAGGTTCTTAGACTATTCTTAAGGAAGGGTTGGTTGGATTTAGGAAATTCTACTTTTGGCTTTTATTAAGAGTGAAATTTTGGTAGGCATGAGTCTTTGTTACAAACTAAAGTCATATTGTCCAGGGGTTCCAAGAATATGAAGAAAAAGCATTAAGAAATATTCAGGAAGTAGAAAACATATAATCTACCCTAGGAACAGGAATAATTGGAAGATACACTCCTCTTTAAAGCTGTGTAGTGCTGTGATAGAGCAGTTTACCTTATTGGTACCCAGTGGCTTCGTTGAGATCCATTATGCATTTTATTTTAAATATCATTATTGTTGGTCAAATAATCTGACATTGTAAAGTTGTTTGAGCAGGGGCTAAAGAGTAGATTGTAAAAGAATTCATTTACTTCTGTTAAATAGGTTCTGACAGAAAACTTTAGCTAAGTGAATTAGATCAGATCAGTGAAAAGATGGAGGGAATATATAATTAGCTAACATAAGAAAAGACAAATGTTCCCTTTCCTCATACAGAAAGTATATCTTTGAAAGTGCTTGTATTCTGTATGCTGTATTGAGACATACATTAGTTATCACAGCTAACAAAAGGGTACAGAGGCACCTGTAATGAAAAATGGTTGATAACATTGAATATAATCAGTTATGAAAACATGAGTAGTCTATGCTTTTCTAATTGAAAATGTAGCCGGTACCCTTTATTTTATATAACAGAACTTTTGAAGATGTGGTCCTTTAATGGATTGCTTAATACCTATGGGGTTTATTTGTTTTTTTATACCTCTCTTTTTAGTCTGTCCACCATTTTTTTCCTGTTCCTGAAGCCTCCATATTGGTCAATATGTTTTACATCATCATTGTCAAGGGCTCTGGTGTATGAAGAAATTATTTATTACTTTTTTGGGGGAAAAGGATGCATTAGGGGTATCATCTCGGCTTATTTATGAACAGGTTGTGGCTCTTACCGCAACCTTCACATGAACCCTGGGCAACATTATTAAGTATTCCAAGGGAGAGGTGACTTCCTGCTGTATCCGAAGGGATACCCTGTTCCCCTATGTTTCTCTGTTTCTTCCTCAAAAAGGTGAAGACTCTTCAGCCTTTTTCCCAAGGGAATTAGAGGGCCAAGATTTAATGACAGCTCAGTTAAAGGAAAACTAAACAGCCTATCTGTAGTCGGTACCTACTAACTGCTGACTTGCTTTCATTAGTTACTTAATTACTACTAATTACTAGGTTACTGCAGCAAGTGTTTTCAGGGTTTTAGTTTATCTTATGCTCTAATGACCTTTTAATAGGGAAGATCCTAGATTTGGTGTCCAAATCTTATCACAGGGAGATCTTATCACAGGGAAGGAAGTTTTATCCAGTTACAAGCACTATACTGGTCATTGGGAGTCAAGGCAAGAGACAACAAAAGTTTCCACCCACAAAGTCTAGTAGGAGAAACATATATATAAAGAGATAATTTAATGTGATGTGAACATAAGTGAAAGTAGTCGGTTCTTTATATATAAGGAATTAAAATTGCAGAGAAAAAGGAATGGGGTTAGGAAAGCCTTCAGAGAGGAAAAACCTGATGTAGGTTTTGAAGCCTGAGAAAAGAATTTTCCCAGGCAGGCAGGCAGAAAACCCATTTTTGTTTTTTTTTAAATATACTGTCACAAAATAGTAAGAACAACATGATTCTCTTCTTTAAACACTGTTACTTATAGAAAAGTTTCAATATATGCAAAATACATAGAACAGGGTTGTGAACGCTCATGCATATATCACCTACCTTCAACAGTTATCAGCACTTTGACATTCATGCTTCATCTAAATCGCCATTCACTCTTCACCCCTACTTGGCTATTTTTTTGTAATTTATGTTTAAGTAAATACATGTATACTAAAATGTGCAAGTCTTGATTGTATGGCTTTTGCGAGATACAGAATATTTTCATTATTTCAGAAAGTTCTCTCATGCGCCTTCCTAGTCAGTCTTCACCTCCGCATTCCCTGGTTTTCCCCCATTATTCTGATTTTTGCCTTATAGATTAGGTTTGCCTATTTGAGAGCTTTACGTATAGAATTAGGCAGTATATGCACTTTTGTTGAGTATATTGCCTGAGATTCACCCAAGCTGTTTCTTTTTGTTCCTTTTCATGTCAGTTACCCATGTAGTTTATTTCTTTTTATTGCTGAGTAGTATCCTATTATACAAATATATCACAGTTTGTCTGTTTTCCAACTGAGGAGCATTGTTTTCAGTCTTTGACTGTTATGAATAAAATTGATGTAAACAAATCTTTGTGTGAATATGTTTTCATTTCTCTTGAATAAATACATAGGAATAGAATTTCTGAAACAGAGAGCAATTGCGTATGCAGCTTTTCTATATATTTGCTCCAAAATGATTGTACCATTTTGTATTCCTGCTAGCAGTGTATGAGAGTTCTGATTGCATCATATCCTCACTAATATTTGGTGTTGTCAGTTTTTTTAACTTTAGCCATTCTAGTGAGTGTTTATTGGTATCTCATTGTAGTTTTAATTTTCATTTCCCTGATGACAAATGATGTTGAACACTTGTTCATGTGTTTATTGACCATTTGTGTTTTCTTCTTTATGAAGCATTAGAATCACTGGCTCATTTTCCTTAGTGGGTTTTTTTAATTACTGAATTTTAGAGTTCTTTTTTTTTTTTTTTTTTTTTGAGTTGGAGTCTCACTCTGTCGCCCAGACTGGAGTGCAGTGGACGCTCCCGGCCACTGCAGCCTCGATCTGCTGGGCTCCGGCGATCCTTCTGCCTCAGCCTTCCAAGTAGCCAGAATTACAGGCATGCGCTACCACGCCCGGCTGATTTTTTGATTTATTGTAGAGATGAGGTCTCACTGCCCAGGTGGGTCTCGAACCCGCAGGCTCAGGCAATCCACTCACCTCAGCCTCCCAAAGGCGTGGGGTTACAGGCTGAGCCACTGAACCCAGCTCTAGAGTTCTTAAAAAAATCCTGAATATAAATCTTTTGTGAGCTTTATATATTGTCTCCCTATTTGTTTTCTTAATTTGGAACATATATATATATATATATATATATATATATATATCAAGAGGTTTTTTATTTGTCTTTTATAGTCATTGCTTTTTGTGTCCTGTTTAAAGAAATCTCTGCCTACCTCAAGTTCAGGAATATAGCCTCCAATGTTTTCTTCTAGAAGCTTGATAGTTTTAGTTTTTATATTTAGGTTGAAACTTCATCTTAAACTAATTTTTCTATTTGATATGAGGTAAGGATCAAGGTTAATTTTTTTACTTTATGGATAGATATTTAGTTATTTCAACACCATTTGTTGAGAAGACTTTCTCTTCTTCGCTGAATTGTTATGGTACTTGTGTCAAAAATTAATTGACCATATAGTGTGGGTTTATTTTAGATTTTGTGTTTTTTTCTGTCGATCTATTTGTCTAGTCTTATGCCATTATTACACTTTTGATTATTCTAGCTTCGTAGTTGAAATCAGATAATGTAAATACTTCAACTTTCCTCTTCCAATATTGTTTTAGCTATTCCAGATATACTAGAATTTTAGAATTAGTTGAGTTTTGTTTTTTTAAATAGCCTGCTAAGAGTGTAATGAGCAATTTGAATTTGTTGGTCAATGTGGATACAATTTTAACAGTAAGCTACTTTTAACACCACTGAATTGTTCAGTACATGAAAATGTCACAACTCTTAATTTATTTAGTTTTTGTTTTCTCTCTGTACTGTTTTATAGATTTCATTGTAGTCTTACATGGTGTGATTCCTTTTTGAAGGGAAAAAGTGCTACCTCAAAATGTTACCTGTGGTTTTCTCTGGGTCAAGGATCAATGGCTGCTACATATATACATGTACATACACACATGTTGTCTGTATTTTTCTAAATTTCTTACAGTGATCATTTATCAATTTTATAGTAGAAAACAAATTTAAAAATAATAAGGGATTTAGTGTATTGGGCAGGGTGTTGTGCTATTTTATCACTGATTCATGATAAATGTTGATTTTTCACTAGACTAATGCAGCTTTTTCTGTTACTAGGATCCTTACCATTTTTGCTTATATTGTATGTATGGTTAAGTACTTAATAAATTATCTCCATTGATGACATTCAAAAATTATTATAACCTGTTTTGTAGGCATTAAAATATATAGGGAACAAAGTAAGAAGGCAAAGGATGTGGGGAGGTGGACCAAAGAAAACCAAAATAGAAGAAGCAAGAGAGCTCCTGGCTTCTACTATCCTGACCCATGTACCAGTGAGTAATGCCTTTGTAACTGTGAATGATGATGATTTGGGGGTTGTGAATTTCTGTTAAAGAATTGTGAATAAGAACTTGCGTTGTTTAAAGTCTAGTGCAAGAGAGAATCCTAAAGAAGACTGTAACTGCCCCATCAGAAATAATCTTCATCAGCAGTAGTTTATTTGTACTCCGAGATTGTTAGCTATACATCATCATCATCATGCTTATTCTCTTGGGGTTCTTCTTTCAATTTTAAATTATAGTTATTTCATATTCATGCATATATTATTGCTGCTATTAGATTTCGTGGTTTTGAAGGACAGAGGTGGTGTCTTACATGTTTTTTAAGTAAATTAAAACAAACTTACAGTGCCTTACCCATATTTTTTTATGTATATTTGTGGTAAAATATATATAACATAAAGTTTACAATTTTAAGTGTATAATTCTGTGGCCTTAAGTACATTCACATTATTGTACAATTATCACTACAGTAGATACATTTAAAAATGCTTATTGAATTCATCTCCTGGATCTTGAGTTTTAGAGTTCACATTGTCCAAATTCCTTTACATTCAGTAAAGATCGTCTGATCCACACATGCTAGATGATTTGCCTTGTCACCCAGCTGATTAATGGTCAGAGAGGAAGACTAAATCTATCTTCTGACCCTTTACCTTGTTCATAATACTTATTTTGTATCAAGTTACCATTAAACAGAGATTAGACTTATTAGCATGTGGGGTGTTGGCAAGAGTCATCCCCTGCCTTCTCTCCCATTTAATGTATGTGCTACTCTTTCTAAGTTGTACAATTATTATTTGTTAGGCTATTTTAATAACCAATTAGTCTGATTATAATGAGTTATCATGCATACCATTCATGAGTGATCTGAATCAGGGATTGCAAACTCTGCCTTAAGGGACTGACTGACTGTAAAAGAGCAGAAGGTCAAGGGAACTGTGCAAGTGGAGAGTGACTACCTGAATGCATTCAGATTCAGTTTTTCTGTTTAAGACACCTTTGGATGGCCTGTAATCCTAGCAGTTTGGGAGGCTGAGACAGGAGTGGTGCTTGAGCCCAGGAGTTTGAAACCAACCTGGGCAACATAGACCTCATCTCTACAATAAAGCAAAAAATTAGCTGGGCATGGTAGCTTGCTCCTGTAGTCCCTGCTACTTGGGAGGCTGAAGCAGAAAGATCACCTAAGCCCAGGAGGTCAAGGTTACAGTAAGCCATGATCGTGCTACTGCATTCCAGCCTGAGTTACAGAGTGAGACCCCAACTCAAAAAGAACAACAACAACAAGCCAACAAAAATAAAACACACTTACCTTTGAAACCAAATAATACATGTCTCTGATTCTGCCCTTTGGCTGCTAGTTGTGTGTGACTTTGATTTAATCCAAAGAACTTGAAAATTATTGATGTCAAAACTGGGTCTGAACTGAATTTTAAGCTTTTTGCATGATTGGAAAAATAGTTTGAAACTCAAAATAGCAAAAATGGGTAGTGGAAACAACAAAGACTTTAGTGCCTAAGACAGTGTTCAAATCCTGATTTCTTACATCTTAACCAATTTAACTTTGGGCCAGGCTTAACTCTTTTAAGCTTCCGTTTTTTCATCAGTATAATGAAAGTAATACCACTTGTTCATAGGGTCCCTGTGATGATTGAGTGATCTAATGCATGGAAAGCTCTGTGTTTTCCATGGCTCCCTGCATAGTTAGAGAGTCTCTATTAGGAGGTTCACTTACCTTTGTACAGTAACTGAGAAGAACTCTTGGTTAATTAAAGAACCTTAACTGATAGAATGCTAGCCCTATTGGCATTTGTTTAATTAGCTTGATAAAGACAATCATTTGCTCTTTTCTGTGATTGCATTGAGCCTAAATTGCCATTTTAAAAGTTTGGTTGGCAACCCCCTCGAGTCCCCCCCTATTGTGGGAACTTTTCTGTCCTTTCAGTAAATCTTGCTTTCTCACACACACAAAAAAAAGTTTGGTTATACATAATCTAGTGAGGAGTAAAGTCAGAATAGACAAATCAGGAAAAAGACCTTTATTTTCCAGAATGGTTTAGGGCACTAGGATAGAGCTTACTTTAAAATGAATTGTCTAAAGATAATTTAAAATATTAAGTAAATAAAAAATACTCATGATGGTGGAACTTGGATGATTAAAATTTTGAAAACACTGGTTGAGGTTTGTCTGCATAGATGAAGAAAGATGGGCAGGATATTCAGCAGTTCCTGACACTTGTACTTGAGGTAGCCTGCAGAGACCGTTGTCTTGGTACTCTGGGCTTGGGGGCTGTGGTTTTCAGAGAGGATTCCCTGGACTAGTAGCATCACATTATCAGAGAGCTTATTAGAAATACTTGAACTCTACCCCAGACCTACTGAATCAGAAACTCTGGAGTTGGATCCCAGCAATCTGGGTTTTAACAGGCCTTTCAGGTGATTCTGATGCATACTAAAGTTTGGAAACCACTGCTCTGAAGAGTGGTTAGGCTCCAAGATGCCTACGCTCCCTACCTTTCTTTCTTCCAAGTAATATTAAAGGTTTCCAGAGTTCTGGTGACAATTTTAGCCTTTCAGAATTTCAGCCTCACTTGTTAGTTCTTCTTTCTCTCCCTCTCTTAGATAATCTACAGGGTAACTTTCCACAAAGTAATATCTTTTTTTTTTTTTTTTTTTTGAGTCAAAGTCTCACTCTGTCACCCAGACTGGAGTGCAGTGGCCGCTCCCGGCCACCGCATCCTCGACCTGG